>NC_042999.1:40152681-40160181 GCF_006345805.1 Octopus sinensis | reverse complement strand
TATGGCTATTATTATTATTTAGGTTGCGAGGTTGCAGAAACGATAGTAAGGCGAACAACATACTTATCGCCATTGCAGTTCAAATTACACCGAGACCGACTATGCTTTTTCCTTCGGGGGTAGATGAAATATGTATCTGTCGAGTACTGGGGTTGGTGCTATCGACTTACCAATTCACCTGAAAGAATTCAGAAAAGGACAATTACGGAGGCGATCTTCACCGGTTTTTACGTTCTGAGTTCAATTCCGTCGAGGTCGAGTTTAATTACATCTTCCCAGAATCGATAACGAAACTGCCTGCAGACCACCTAGGTCGATGAAATCAATTTACCACCTCTTCTGAAGCTGCTGGTCTCGTACCAAAATTTGAAACTATTGTTAAGTTGGTGAGCTGTTAGAAACGTTAGGAGGCCTGGCGAAATGCTTAGTGGTATTTCGTTTGCTGTCACGTTGAGATCAAATTCCGCAAGGTCGACTTTGCCTTTCATATTTACAGGGTCGATTAAATAAATACCAGTTACGCACTGGGGTCGATATAATTGACTTAATCCGTTTGTGTGTCCTGTCCTTGTTTGTCCTCTCTGTCTTTATCCTCTTGTGGGTAGTAAAGAAATATGTATTTCGTCTGCCGTTACGTTGTGAGTTCAAATAGCGCCGAGGTCGACTTTGCCTTTCATCCTTTCGGCGGTCGATAAATTAAGTACCATTTTGTCTGTCCTTGTTTGTCACCTCTATGATAAGCCCCGTGTGGGCAATAAATAAATAAGAAACGTTAGTACGCAGGAAAAAAATGCTTACTGGCACCTAGTCCGTCTTGGCCGTCTGACTTCCAATTCCGCGGTGATTAATTTTGAATTTTCATTCTCTAGGATGCCGATAAAATACGTGCCAGTTGAATACTGTTGTCGTTGTAGTCCTCCTCCCACATCCGCTAACCTTGTACGAAAATTTGTAACCAATATTTTTCTTCTAAATTGCCCTATCGGCATTTTTATTCATACCTTAGAAAGATTTTATTCACAACATCTCATTTGCTTTGTTAGAATCATTACTGTAAGCAATTTTATTTTTCATAACCATCGATATTTTTGCAACTCCTAACTATTATCTGCTGCATCATAATACTTTATTGTATCCACACTCCAGTTCATGAACTTTCTCTCCTCTAACTCTTATATTTATATTTTCTATCTCAAAAGCTTTATCTGAGAAAGATTTTTATTGAATGATATTTACAGTGATTTTTAAGAATTTTTGAAGATTTAAAAAAAAATTGTTTTTATCATCAATAAAATATCATCAGGAATAATATTTTTTTTCTGAAGGCCATTTCTCTAAAGATTTTATTGTGCGAAATTGTATAACAATTTAAATATTTTTGACAAACTTTTGGGAATTTTGATGAAATTTTTAAAAATTGTTTTCGTGAAATATTAGTATCATTAAAAGTACTTTAATTATTATTATTCATATCAACACACTTGTCCCCATTAAGGATATTATTATCATTATTATTATTGTTATTATTGTTACTATTATTATTATTATTATTATTATTATTATTATTATTATTATTATTATTATTATTGTTATTATTATTATTATTATCATCATCATCATCATTATTATTATTATCATTATTATTATTATTATTATTATTATTATTGTTATTATTATTATTATTGTTATTATTAATCTTCTTCTTCTTTCTATTATTATTATTATTATTATTATTATTATTATTATTATTATTATTATTATTATCATAATCATCATCCAATTTTAATTTTCGGTATTTATAATCATCCACTTTCATTAGTTATATTTTATTTTATGTTTTATATTTATTATTTATTCTATATTTTGTTATATTTTTTCATAGAATTTACTTTAATTAATAGCACTTCTATAATTTGTATTCATTGTCTTTGTTTTTCTTAATCTTTGTCTTCATCTGTCATTGCCATTACTAACAATTATGTACCTTAATAATAGATCCTCTAAATTGTGCCTACCATGCTTCCAAAATGTATGGATTTCAAGACAACTTTTCGTTTCCAAATTTGTAACGTGCGAGTATTTTTATTCCAGCCCGATTGAAATTGCTTTATAAATACCATTCGGATTACTGATCATTGGAACCATTGCTCAGTACAAAACCAACAACTATTAGGCGATGAAATGCGTAAGAAAAAAATTCTCTCTCTATATTTTTACGCATTTCTACGAATGAAACGAAGAGATGTCAACTGGTGATGATTCACATTTCATTCAAAACTATATAAAACTCTGGCAGTTCACACACCGTATTATTTACATGGGCCGTTGTCTTAATATATTAGCGTTAATTATGTACAGTATTCGATTCTAAATTTATCAGAGTATCATGCATGTAACTTGAGATATTGCAGGCTACGTACATGCAATAGCTGCACAAAACTCATAAGGCATTACTGAAGGTCAGAACATTTGGAGAAGTCTTGCTAAAACATCAATTTTGAAGAGAGTGGGACTTTATACACATGATAATAATAATAATAATAATAATAATAATAATAATAGTAATAATAATTATTATTATGATTATTATTATCATCATCATTATTATTATTATTTTTTTTTTTTTTCATTAAAATTATTATTATTTTTAATGCATACATTGCCGAACAATGTATACGATGCGTTTCTCTGCCCAAGGTGTCACGAAGAAATTCGACAAGAAACGGAATAGAATTGAAAAATTCTAATAAAAATAGCAGTAATAATATAACAACATCAACGACAACAACAAAAACAACAAAAACAACAACAAAAACAACAATAATAATAATAATAATAATAATAATAATAATAATAATATAATAATAATAATAATAATAATAATCGGAATGTGTTGCCCATTAGAACTCTTACAAAAGCTTTGACCCCTTGGCACGGCGAGAAAAATCAGGAAAGTATTGGATAGCTGAAAAGACCGAATGGCATCGTACTGCAGGCTGAATGTAGTAAGCACACTACGTATACAAGACTCCAGGAGCTCCAACAAAATCTGTGATAAATAGGTAATAATAATGATACCAATGGTTCTCATGGATTTGATCTTAGATTAGAAATGTTAGAATATACATATTTTTCTTACACTTAAAACAAGGGCTACAGCAAATTGTCTGCTTAATACCGCAGGTTTGGTTGTTAGTTGCCTCCCTTTAACCGGTTGAGCATGTCCATTAGTGGCTAATGATATGAATTAGGTATCATAGTCCTGTGTTGAAAGGAATTATTTTGAGTTTGATTAATTCATTTCTGGAAAACGGTATTCGTTGAAAATCATCCTTAAACAACTTTTTCAATGGTGCAAATACTTGACCTGAAGAATTCTAACTGGGCCCCTACCACTAAGTTCAAGCGCAGTTTATTTTGATATGAGATCAGCATGTCGCACTCAGTGAGTGGTTTTCAAGATTTTATATAAAGGTCATTCACGTAAGTGAATATGTATATCCAGTATAGAGAAGGAACGATTGGTGAGCATGAAAGTTTATGCCTACCAACTACACATCATCTCACTGAATTCATGAAAATATTCTGATCTTTGAAAATCAACTAATGTATCAAATTCCGGAAAAATAGAACTACATGGATGTGACACTGTCTTGTTTTGTTTGTCAAAGCCAAACATCCGACATAAAACTATCTATCTCAATCAATGAACCCGAAAGGCAAATATACCAGTTCTCTAATAGCATCTAATTTAAAACACTCTTTTGCTTACGGCCAGTTTTCTAAAGCATTTTCAAATATGAGAATACACTACAACGTCTTTATCTCTAAAGTCGTAAGAGTAAGACAAAAACACTGAGTATACTCTGTTGTGTCTGGGGATAGTCATTTTGTTTTTGTGTTTTATAATTTAACATAGGCGTAGGAATGGCTGTGTGGTAAGTAGCTTGCTAACGAACCACATGGTTCCGGGTTCAGTCCCACTGCGTGACACCTTCGGTAAGTGTCTTCTACTATAGCTTCGGGCCGACCAAAGCCTTGTGAGTGGATTTGGTAGACGGAAACTGAAAGAAGCCCGTCGTATATATGAATACATATATATGTGTGCGCGTGTTTGTGCGATTGTGTTTTTCCCCCCAACATTGTTTGACAACCGATGCTGGTGTGTTTACGCCCCAGTAACTCAGCGGTTCGGCAAAAAAGAGACCGATAAAATAAGTACTAGGTTTACAAAGAATAAGTCCTGGGGCCTATTTGATCGACTAAAGGCGGTGCTCCAGCACGGCCACAGTCACATGACTGAAACAAGTAAAAGAGTACACCGGGAAAATTTCCACTTCTTATTTTTATTTTCCTAAAATTTTCGTTATTTCTTGCAACGTTTTCAATAGTTTTGACTCTGAAAAGTTTGCAAGACGCAACAAAACTTTACACTTAATTGAAAGTTATATTTCTTATATAAGAGTTACAAGAGAAAAGCATAAGAAGACTATAAATAGAAGATAGTTTCATTCATAAATGTAATTTATACATCAAAACTTGTCGCCCGGGTTGAAATTCTGATCGCAAAGCTCACAGGTGAGTGCACGTTTACATGCATACGAACATAGACATATATGTCATGGGATCTAGTATAAACAGTAGGGAAATTGTTCTAAAACTGTCGGATATATTTTCAATAATATTTCCCAGTATAGCTTTACGAAGTTGTAGCGATGACCAGAAGGCTTTGCGTCGTTTTAAGGCTCATCATAGCAAAATTATCTATACCAACAAAAACACGATCCGATTAGAAAATACCTACCCCACAAAAATAGCTTGCACATGCAGTTTAAAAGGCACGAGTGTACATGGTCCTTAATATAATAATTCTGAAACAAGTCATGATTTTCAAGAGAGAAACATGATTCATTATAACCATGCTCAATCGCAGAACTGGGCTTTCGTTGCAAAGATAATTACAAATTACAATTATAATAATCATAATAACATGTCACTATTAGCATGAGCACCATCAAGGCGTACAAGGAGAAAATAAACTACATCATCCCTATATCAGGAAAAAATAACAGCATTTCTGCACTTAACATTTTGTATCACAGCAATAATATGATCAACAAAAAAGTTCATAATACCAGTAGTTGAGCAGAACTGATTCATCTAATAGATATCGATTTTTGTCGGATTGCTCTATCTCATTAATCTATGTCTCCATGTCCCCAGAGGCAATGCTGACGGCAAACACTCGTCGATGATCCTGCAAGCATGATCAATGTAGATAGAATATAAGAGAGAGAGAGAGAGAGAGAGAAGGAGAGAAGGAGGGTAGGGAGAGAGAGGAAGAAGGGAAGAGGTAAAGTGGGGGAGTGGGGAAAGACGGAAGGACGGAGAGAAAAATAAAACAAATCACCGAAAGGGAAAGTACGAAAGCGACGTAAAATATGTATATTTAGAAAGAAAATGGGGAAGAGCAATTTACATACAAGCACACACGTACACATAAATATGTATGCGTGTGACGCATATATAAATATATATATATATGTATATATCAATATTCATAAACACAAACATATCTATAGAAATATATGTATATATATATATATATATATATATATATATATATACATATATATATATGAATGTATATGAATAACAGACGCAGACATATATATGTATGTATGCAAGTAGGTGCATACACATATACACAACCCATATTTATATATTGGATCTTTGCAGGTATTTATATTTGTGCATATTTATATCAGAATTTATCTGCTCAGATATACCGATGCAGAAATTTATTAATACAAACACACATATTCACTTCCATCTCTGTTCATCTCTCTCTCTCTCTTACTCACTCACTCACTCTTTTTCTCGCTTTCCCCTCTGTATATATGCGTGTGAATGCGTGTATATGCATGTGTTTATATTTATTTGAATGTGAATACATGTATACATAAGTATATATATATATATATATAATATATATATATATAATATATATATATATATATACACATATATATTGGTAAAAACTGTAAGATAACAAAAGAAAGAGACCTCAATATTATATACATAGAGGAAATTTATCTGTAAAATAATATGTGACAATTATTCGGTAGCCAAGATAAAACTCTGAGTTTCGGATGCCGAGGTGCAAATCCACAACACCATCTCTTCGGTTATCTTTTTTCATAGCGTTTTTCAGATGGCCAGATAACTGAAGAGATGGTGTTGTGGATTTCCACCTCGGCATCCGAAACTCAGAGTTTTATCTTGGCTACCGAATAATTGTCTTATATTATTTAATAGATATATATATAATATATATATATATGAGTGCATCTATACATATTTGTATGGAATAGGGACGTAAGGGCCACCAATTACTAGTCGAAATGAATATATGGATGTCTTAAAAATACTGTTCAAGAATGTTGAAGATGATCCCTAAATTGATCCTCAAAATTGATTAATGGAATATGTTGTGGAAGGAATCCGACCCTAAAAGGTGGACTTACCCATTGTTATAATACAAAGAATTGTGAGGGATTGGAGTTCGTGTTGGTAAGCTGTTCACCGTGAGCCTGTGATACAGAGCTATGAGTTTCGCATAAAAGCAGTAGTAGTACGTCGTGTATATACTTTCTTCTCTGCTTTGTTATATTATATATCCATCACAAGGATATAAATGTGGCGACGATTTGTTCGAAGCTTGCGTTTGAAGTTTAGTCATTTTATTTGTCTTTTTTGGTACAAAACCAAGGAATATCCTTTAACATGGGGAAATTATTGTTCTCCATGGTGCAGTTGCGACAGCAACTACAGCAGTAGCAACATTAGTTACAACAGCATTACAGCAGCAGCCCCTACAACTGCAGCAACATAAAAACCAACAGTTGCTGGACTTAATGTTGAAGGAGTCTGAAAATACTTCAGGTTCCTACTCATCAGACAGCCTGGCAAACTCAATTGAAAAATTCAGCTATAATCCTGAAAGATGGATTACCTCCTTTGCATATATTTGAAGATACGAAGAAATCTTCAAAGAGGAGTGTAGAAGCTCGTCAGACGAGAAGAAAGCTACAACCACATTTAAGAAAATTATTCCCTGCCGAATACGATAAATACAGTAATTATATTCTGTCGAAGAAATCAGGTGATATTTCTTTCGATGAAACAATTAATATTATATCGAAAATTTTCAGTAAGAGTATTCCCTGTTTAATACCCTCTAGCACTATTTATATTTGGTCAAAATATATGATGAAAATTTCCTCTCCTATGACGGAGGGTGTGAGATATTCAAATTGAATGAACCAACCCCGAGCATATTGAAAATCCTGCATGCATAGATGTAGATATACGTTTCCCGATATTAACAAAATTAGAATAGGACCACAAATTTGCAAAAATTATGCATGTGAAAATTAATAGCACATACGTAAATTACAATTGGATACACGCAGCGACATCTCAAAAATTAACATGGAA
>NC_042999.1:40130181-40147681 GCF_006345805.1 Octopus sinensis | reverse complement strand
GGCCATTTATATATATATATATATATTAGCACACGCTAAAAAACAATGGTTTTCATAGAACCATTGAGCAGATAGAGCGGAAGAAAAATGAGTTTATCCGGTCTTACATGCTTATAAGACCACGCATCAAAACACTGGACAACATAATTGAAAATTATTGTGGCAAAGCTGATGAGGATGAAGAGGACGAAAAAGAGAGGGAAGCCGGAAGTCTCTGTGAACCAGGGGTTCCTCAGGAAAATGGATCACCTACTCCGGTGAACGACCAAGTAGTGAAGGATAGGGGAGCCAAGGGAGCAGAAACTGGAAGCCCCCCCTGTACCAGTGGTCCTACGAAGAAATGAAAAATTAGAAAAATTAGAAAAACCAGAAGAAAAAAGGAAGGACTCAAAACAAAAATAAGGAGGGAAAAGGAAGAAAAGGCAAAACACCCAAAGCTGAAACCCCAACCCACCACACAGTAGAGAACCCCATGGAGGATCCAATACCACCATGTACACTTCAGGAAAGAAGAAATCTGGAAGGCACCGAAGAACCTGTAAGTTCTACCTGCGGGGCAAATGTTGGCATGGTGAGGACGGCAAAAACTGCCGGTTCGCCCACTCGACACCCCGCCAGAACTTCAGGGGACTCAAAGAGAAAAGCTTTACCGAGGGAACACAAGAAATATCTCCCAGGAAAACTTTCAAATACGAAGTGCGCTCCTCAGATGTTCTGCGCAACGCAGCAGCTGAATAAGAGTCTTTTTTATGCATGGCGGAAAGAATTGTCCGGCAGCTAACCTGGCTACACCAAGCACAGAGAAGGAACCCTGCCCACCACTATGCAAGACCACCACAGTCAACAGACACGGGATGGCCTCCCCTAACGCCTGCACAGCCGTCACCCCAGTACTTTTACTAAATATTGGGGGCCTGTTGCATCAACATAGAAACAAAATTTCATTCCTGAGAGATCTTACTGCATGTAATCAAGCCCTATGCATAGCACTTGTGGAAACTCACCTCAACCCTGATATAGAGGACGCAGAAGTACACATACCAAACTATGCCATACTGCGAACAGACAGAAGGTAAAGGAGCCTTGGTGGAGTTGATGTATACATCCGAGATGACCTCATACCCCAGGTCTTGATGACATACTCAAATTCGGTATGTGACATCTTAATTGTATACATAAGACAACATAATATAGTCATATGCAATACATATTGCCCACCGGATGCCCCAAATCACATAGGCAAGTTTGAAGATTGCCTCACAAGAATTAAAGAAATCCTCATGAATCTGGAACACCACGTGACCATATTTCTTATGGGTGATTTCAACTTCCCCAACGTCAAATGGCCCGAAGGTCACATACTCTCAGGAATGAATCATTGCAAGCAAGTAAAGGTGGAGTCCCTGCTCAACCTCACCAATGCCTTATTCATGGAGCAAGTTGTACTCAAGCCAACTAGGGCGAATAACATTCTGGATCTCTGCTTCACGAACAATATGGACATCATTCATGATGTGAAAGTGACACCGACATCAGTTTCGGATCACAACATAATAGAGCTGTCTATGTTTGGGCCGAAAGTAACCAGAGACATACAGCCTAAAGGAAGCACCCGAAATCTCTCCAATCTGAACTTCCACAAAGCAGATTGGAAATCGATCCAAAAAGAGATCCTCAGAGAGGACTGGCCGGAATGTCTCTCCACGCCAGACATTGACATGAAACTAGAATGTTTCATGTCTTCTGTGCAAGCCGTATGCCAGAAATATGTCCCAGAGCACAAGGCCAAAACAAATAGGAGCAAGATTCCAAGAGACAGGAAGATCCTCATGAGACGACGGACGAAGGTTGCAAATCGTCCCAACCAACATCCCAAAAGTAGCGAAACGTCCCGCCTAAAAACAACACTGATGGGGATCGAAAAAAAGCTGCAACAATCCTATGTGAAGGAGAAAGCAGACAAAGAAGCCTGGGTTATAAAAAACATTAAATCAAACCCAAAGGCCTTCTTTCATTACGCGAAAGAAACAGTCTCAGTGCACTACAAGATAGGACCCCTCCTCCAAAAGGATGGCTCCCTCACAGACAGTCCAACTATGATCAGTGAGATGCTGAATGACCAGTTCAAAAGTGTCTTTACCACTCCGTTGGAACACAGACAAGTGAACGAACCAGTGGACTTCTTTGCCGCCTCACCTATAACCAGCGAGACGGTTACAATAGAATGTATTGACATTAGCGAAAAAGATGTCCTACTAGCCATAGATGAAATAGACACAAACTCAGCTGCTGGTCCAGACGGTTTCCCAGCCATCCTCCTCAAAGCGTGTAGGCATGCCCTAGCAAAACCCCTCAAGATTCTCTTCCAGAGCTTTCTTGCGAATGGCAAACTGCCAAGCAAGCTGAAGGAGAGAATAATATGCCCAATACATAAAGGGGGAAGTAGAGAAGATGCCAAAAACTATAGGCCTATCTCTCTGACTTCATACAACAGCAAAGTCATGGAACGGATAGTCAGAAAGAAACTAATCGCATTCCTTGAGGAAAATAACTTGCTGAGTAATACCCAGCATGGTTTTCGAACAGGTAGGAGCTGCCTGACCCAGCTCTTACAGCATTATGACTGGATGTTGAGGCAGTTACTCAACAAATAAAATGTGGACGTAATCTACCTTGATTTTGCAAAAGCTTTTGACAAGATGGATCATGGTATGATATGCCACAAACTACGTGACCTCGGCATAGCTGGAAAACTTGGAGTGTGGTTGCATGACTTCCTGAAAGATAGGAGTCAGGCAGTAGTGGTTAATGGAGCCACCTCTATGAACACACAAATAGTGAGCGGTGTTCCGCAGGGCACTGTCTTGGGACCACTGCTTTTTATAGTGGCCCTCTCAGATATGCCCTCAAATGCCCGGATAGCCACTCTGGCCAGCTATGCAGACGATACGAAAGTCTCGCAGAAAATACAGAACCCCAGCGATGTTGCACACCGGCAGCAGGTGTTGGACTCAATCTACAGATGGGCTGAGGATAATAATATGCAGTTTAATGCTGAAACATTCCAGGCCCTGCGCTACCAGCATCCAAAACTGAATATTAAACTTACAGGATACATCGGTCCACAGGGAATTTCAATCCCAGAGCCTAAGTCTGTGAGGGACCTGGGTATCGACATGAGTGATACCTCTTTCCAAGTGCACATTACCAGGATGGCAACAAAGTGCAGACGACTGGCTGGGTGGATCCTAAGAACAGTCAGAACCAGAGATAAGGAAACCATGATGGTCCTCTGGCGGACATTCGTCCTCAGTCGCCTGGATTACTGCTCACAGCTATGGTCACCCACCAGTGTAAATTTAACAGCGGACCTTGAAGCAATCCAGAGAAGATTCACAAAGAAGATCGTCTCTTTGCAACAGTTCAGCTACTGGGAAAGTTTGAAACAGCTAAGACTCTACTCCCTGGAGAGATGACGGGAGAGGTATGCAATAATATATGTCTGGAAGATCCTGGAAGGAATTGTGCCAAATTTTGGCATTGTAAGCTACACCAATGCTAGAACGGGACGACACTACATAGTGCCAAAGATCCCAGCAATGCCATCACGCTTCAGGACCAGCTTCTGCAACAGCCTGGGTTTCAAGGGCCCACAGCTTTTTAATAAACTCTCAAAGAGTCTGAGGAACTTGCACAAAGTAGATGTAGCGGTTTTTAAATCAAAGCTGGACATCTTCCTGTCAAGAGACCCAGATGAACCTACCACACGGCAAGAGGTGCAAATGAGAGTAGCTGTATCAAACTCCATTCTTCACCAAGTGCTACGTATTAGACGAGGATCGTCGTAATAACAGTGTAGCACAAAACGGCGGTGCATCAGCATGGCCGCAGCTCTGAGCTGAAACTAGAAAAAAATATATATATATATAAATTACATATTGTACATAATTTATATATATATATATATATATATATATATATATATAAAAATATATATACCATAATTATATACGTACATATACATATCTCTATGCATCTATATATTTATCCACCTGAGTATGTGTGTTATGTATGTGTATTTTATATATATACGCATATATACCATATACGTTGTTAGTTCTATACATAACCAGACACCGATATATATTGAGATATGCGTGTAGTTTTGAATCCATGGGTTTATGGACACATTTGTATATATTTCTTATATTTCCCTATATACAAATATAGCCAGAATACTCGTTCTTGTGCATGTGATAGTGTATATGAAAGTGATGACAACACCGCTTCAGTATTGGCACATCACTGAGTAAGTCTATGATATATTTACAACACAATCAATCATGTCACTGGTCGATCATTATTATGAATCCATTTCATGTTCACACATGATTTCCTGCACACATTCAGCACTTAAGTTCTATAAATACAAGACATCAGTTGGAAACAGTGTACTATACAGGCCTACACACGCACGCACTTGTACCCTCGTGCGCTCACACACGCACGTTTATATACACGCATCTCTCTCTCTCTCTCTCTCTCTCTCTCTCTCTCTCTCTCTCTCCTCTCTCTCTCTCTCTCTCTCTCTCTGTATATGTATATATATATATATATATTATATATATATATACATATATACACACAATCATATATATATATATAATATATATATATAATATATATATATATAATATATATATATATAAGTATATATATATACATGTATATATATATATATAAGTATATATATATATACATATATATATATAATATATAATATATATATATATATTTACAAGCATATATACAGATACATATATTTGTTTGTGTATACACATAGATACATATATATAATTATATCCATATATATATATATATCCATATATGTATGTGTGTGTATATATATATACATATATATGTGTGTGTGTCTGTATGAATATATATGCAGATGTATAAATATACATGTGTCTGCCTTCCAAATGCTGTTTTTACTGAGATCTCCCTTTTTAGTAGAAGAAATAGCTATAACCCTTTGACTGCTATTTCTAAATTCGGTATGTGGTAAGGCAACTCGTTGCTAAACCCTTATTGCTTAGTATTACATATATATATATATATATATATATATATATATATATATATATATATATAATATATATATATATACATTTTGTATGTATGCATGTTATAGTTTTATGTTTATATTTCTGCTGATTATTATTTATTATCTGATATCTTATATATTCTGGTGTTTCCTCGGCAGACGTTGCCGCAAGATTAGTGATTTATGCATGCATTTCATCAATATCATCGTTTGTCATGACAATATATTTCTCTCTTCCTGCTGCAGTAATTCTTTGCTTCCGATAGAGAGAAATATATATATAATCATGACACCTACGTAGTTAGATAGGCAGATACAATCCTGAGCATACAATGACAAACGCGTGCACACATATATGCAACATACTCAGGTAATGGTTACTGTACACGCATGTGTGCATACATACATGTATATATACGAATGCATGTAGGCTTATATATATATATTATATATATATATATATATTCACATATATATATATATATTATATTATATTTTATACATATGTTATATATATATATATGTATGTTATTATATTTTATACACATGGTATATATATATATATATATATATATATATATATATATATATATATGTATAAGTATGTGTGTATATATGTATATATATGACATATGGACGAAAAGAAAATGGAGGAAAAATAACAATAAGAAACGTAACTTTTGTGCTAGGCAGCCATTATTTAATTAGTTAAGAAAGGTGAATATTAAGAATGAGTTTACGATCGTTTCTGTGTACCTTCCAGACCTCGCATTACGCTAAAACACCGTGAACCTAACTTCTTGACGAATACGAAAGTTAAATTAATATGCCCCAATAAGTCAGATCTATGTAAATGAAGTAAATTAACTTTAGACAATTATATCCCTAAGTTAAAGAATACGATAGCCCTAGAACTATGGTCCAACATACATGAAGCCCTAAACTGCTTCTCCAAAAATTCAGTACTACATAAACTACAAATTCCTACAAATAGACATGAAAGACTAGTACTAATCTATTAATCTTAATATCCTGTGTTCTTAGTAACAGTGTTCTTATCTTCGCCAAAAATCATACCCAATTAAATATAAAGGAAATTAACGTAATATTAGATGCGAGGAAATCAGTAATAAGTTTCGATAATAAACTTTGAGCAAGAAAAGATACAGCACATGTAAGAGACCAAGTGGGCATCTATTTGCTATCATACCTGCAGGAAGAATTCCCAGAACTGAAGGGTGGATTATATAGGGACGACGCACTATTCATACTTAAAAAACCCTCAAATAGGAGATTAGAACTCGTTAAGAAAAAGTTACACAAATTCTTTAAAACATTTGGCATAACTATTACTATAAAAAACGAACACAACTCTGTAAACTACTTAGACGCCAACTGCAACCCACCTACAGGGATCCCCGAACCCTACATAAAGCCTAAAACTAACCTCAAATACATAAATGCATCCAGTAACCATGCGAACTTTATTAAGAGAGGATTGGTACAAAATATTAGCAATAGATTTTCAGGTCTCTCTTCCAACCAAGCTATTTTCAATAAGTATAAGGCAATCTACAATAGCGCATTAGATAAAGTATGCTGTAAGCAAAAGATTTAAATACTTAGACCTAGACCAATATGCCGGAATAACATAAATGCACAATATAATATTCATAACACTAACCACATCCCAAACGAAACTAGCAACTACACCAACAATATTAACAACATAGATAAGATTACCACCAATAATATAAAAAAAACAGAAACAATGTTAAGATTCATACAAAAATAATCAACAATAATACAAACAATAGCAAAAGGTATACCAACAATATGAAAATTAAAAAAAATTAAAAATACTAACACGACTAATAACATTAATAATAATAATAATAATAATATTAATAAAATACTAACACGACTAATAACATTAATAATAATAATAATAATAATAATATTAATAATAATAATAATAATAATAATAATAATAATAATAATAATAATAATAATAAATGCCCTGATGCAGTACCAGGCAGTGGCTCTCATGGCTTCTGATCTTAACTGATTGGAAGTGCTATCATGTACATTGTTTTGTCTTGGTATAAAAGATGGGCTACAGCAAATATTCTGCTCAATACCACAGATTTGCTTGTCAGTTGTTTGACCTTAACCAGTTGAGCATGTCCCTTAGTGGCTGACGATATGTGCATCTCTGATCACGAGCAGAAGTAGTGGGGGAGCATCATAGCCATGTGTTGAGAGGGATTCTTTGGGGTTTGAATAGTTCACCTCTGGAAACATGGGTGGTTCTTTCAACATCCTTAAACAATCCTTATTCAGGGGCCGTTTGAGCGTGATGGGCTACTCAACCTGAAGAAAATTCTAACTGGGCCCCACCTGCAAGGTCATGTGCTATTTATCTTCATATGAGATCACCATGTCGCGCACATATGGTTGTGATGCATGTGCCTGGTGTACCTTTATCAGACGGGTAGTCATGATGGGTATATTGGGCTTCGTATATTTTACCCCAGTGTCACTTTGATGGCATGAACTGCTCTCTCACTCAATAATAATAATAATAATAATAATAATAACAATAACAATAATAATAATAATAATAATAATAATAATAACAATAATAATAATAATAATAATAATAATAATAATAATAATAATAATAATAAAAATAATAATCAGTTGTTTGACCTTAACCAGTTGAGCATGTCCCTTAGTGGCTGACGATATGTGCATCTCTGATCACGAGCAGAAGTAGTGGGGGAGCATCATAGCCATGTGTTGAGAAGGATTCTTTGGGGTTTGAATAATTCACCTCTGGAAACATGGGTGGTTATTTCAACATCCTTAAACAACCCTTATTTAGGGACCTTTTGAGCGGGATGGGCTACTCAACCTGAAGAAATTTCTAACTGGGCCCCACCTGCAAGGTCATGTGCTGTTTATCTTGATATGAGATCACCATGTCGCGCACATATTGTTGTGATGCATGTGCCTGGTGTACCCTTGTCAGACGGGTAGTCATGATGGGTATATTGGGCTTCGTATATTTTACCCCAGTGTCACTTTGATGGCATGAACTGCTCTCTCACTCAATAATAATAATAATAATATGAACCTAAATATTAATAGGAATAAAAATAACGAACCCAAAGAACCAGTATAACCCAAGTAAAGAATGATAACACCAAACCATTTAGTTCACATAAACCGTATAGAAATAATTCCACTAAAACTAGCACGAACAATAATAACCATAAACACAACTGTAGAAAGAAATACAATAACCATAACTACAACTTCACTCGCTATACGAAAACCGAGAGCAGTTTCTATACCAAAAATAACAATATTAATAAGAAACGAAATAGCAATAAGATCTGGTTAGACAACGTCCGCGAAACTAGGAACGTTAGCAACATAAAACATAACAGCCAACCGGCAAATTGGATAAATGTCTCCCATAATGACGCGCCTTCTAGCAACACGGACAACGACCCGAGAAACAGTAGCTGCCCCCTCAACACAACACTAGCAGAGATAAACTGAATATTTTATGTGGATGTACAGACAGTGTCAATTCTCTAATAGGTGTAAAACCAAAAATGCACTCACAAATAGCCATGCAAAACGTATATAAGAGACACAAAAAATCAAATGATACTTAGGTACAATTCACACTCATCTAGTTTTAGAAATAGAAAAAAAGCAAACTCTTGAAGGCTTAGTAGATACATCTAGGAATTAAAGGACGAGAAAAATCAATTACAATTTAGAATGGCGTATTCTAGCAAACAGCTCATCTTATAACACTACCAATAAGCGGTGTGATCTCTGTTTAACAGAACGCCTCCAATATTAATGGCTAAACCGCTACTCAATAGGAAATATGAAAATAATAAATGTTGTATACAATTATAGGCCGATTTGTCTTTTCTAAGTTTCGTTAACCGGCTCAATCCTATACACACCACTACCTTGTTGCCTTAATCCTACTAGCAGACTTACTCATCAGCGCATTACCTCCCCCTAACCTAATTCTTACCTAACTAGCTTACACCAATCCAAACCTACATTTTAAATAAATAAACAATATACCTAAGTGATATTCTATGTTACCCTACTCCAAAACCACATTATAAATCAATAATTATATATCTATTCTACATCCTACGCTAGCCTATTTATTCCTATAAATCTTTTTAGTCGATAACCACCGACGCTACTTACACGCAAAATTTTCTCCTTCAAGCGCCGTTCTCTTTTTGCATTCGATATAACTAAATAATATTATGCCAATGAGTCTTTCTACACGCCAGATCGGATTGACCTTCGATCTATACTTTACACTTATATACGGCTTCCTGTATAAATACGAACCGCCTACGACCTATAATTTACTGACACATAGGTCCTTATAACCGCACCTGTTATCCTTAATTAGACTTCACTCCCTTACATTGCACCGGCAGGCAAACCCTAGAGGTCAGGTCACAGACATGTGGAAACCATGCTTTTAAATAACCACGAGACCACAGATTCAACTAACTTCTATTCTTCTCCCACCTCACAACGGACTTAATGAACTCTGAACCTAACTATAATGTAAGAATTTCGAACTTTTGATTATTTTCTTTTCCGCACTTTTCACTACTTCTCTTCTTCGTTCTGATCATTTCTACCATTGGCAAGGAGGGAAAAATATAAATATAATCTTTCTACAGCATGGTACACAGAAACGATCGTAAACTCACTCTTACTCTCACCTTTCTTAACTAATTAAATACTGTCTCCCTACTACAAAATACGCGCTTCTTACTGTTATTTTACCTTCATTCTATATAAATTAAACTACGGTTTAACCACTAAATTAACTGCTGCCGTATACATTTTTCGAAGGAGTATACCTACCGAGGTAACTGCCAGGACAGCCTTTGGATAAATCTATCCCTTAGAGACTTTAAACACCACCTCTAATTTATACCTCTATATGACATATATACACAGACATGCAAGACATGCTTTCTTATATTGTCCCCAAGGACCCAATAATAATTGGCATTGTCATCACCTTCTTTATTTTCCATAACTAGGATATTTTCCACTTAAGAGGTTTGTATTTTTCTACTTTTCGCCTTCCAACTTGATTATTCGTGGGTCAAAGTGTCATGCAAGATCAACTATATAGCACATGCGGTGCATCCTGTCGACCACCACTAGGTCCGTTCTGTTATGCTCTAGCACCTGATCTGTTTGGATTCGGAAATCCCAGAGGATTTTGCTAGCCTCTGACTCCGCCACTCTAGCACAGTTTCCAATGTATCACGTTTGCTTCATGATCATGTCGCCACAACTTGTAGTGGTTAAGGACAAGTCAAGCGCATTCGTTTGTGATATGGGCAATGGTTTCGTCCACTCTATTATTGAGTTGCATCGGTACATATTTTAAAGGCATGTTGAAAATTTCAGTGAACTCCCAGTGTGGAAGTGTTGTTGGGGAAATGTAGCGAAACCTTACACTAACGTGTTATCATCACACTGGAGTGTTGTCCCTCTTTCTACCAATAGAGTGAATTCCGCGAAAGGAATCCTAGTGTCAGATTAGATTGTTAAACTTCGTTTGTAATACATTTGTATTCATGTTGTCAAATGTTGTATCGCTATATCATATTTAATAACAGTACAACTAACCGTCCTGATCGTTGTCGAATATCTAAGAGAATTATTTGCTAGAGAAAGTAGATGCAGATGATCATAAAGAATTTCAGATAAAATTAAGGTAAATATATATGGAAGTAATTTAAGGGGACTGGTCGCCGATGACAAACTTTGATGTAACAGTTAATGCATCCTCTCAGAGTTGATAGATACACGGTTAATGGCATTGATTTGCATTTCCTATCTCAAATTAGTTGCTATTTGTCATTCATGTTAACTATCTTTTATAATTAGTATATATATATATATATATATATATATATGTATGTATGTGAGTATATATGTATGTATATTTGCGTATATGTATGTATAAATATATGCATGTGTGTGTATACATACCTTCATACACACCATTAAAACCTTGTTAATTTACATACAATTACTTATAATACATGCAAACAGACTCAAACAGAATATACCATTAACCTGAGCAACTTAATTAGGCACCACTGTCCACAATTATATGACACGATGAAAATTCACAACTTTCTCTCTTTCCCGATCAAACGAAATGAAGTGTGTTTATTTCATTTACCGTCTAACTCAATACATATCTAAAAAAAGGCTGATATACTTCTGTAAATGTCACGAAGCAAGTGTAACTATTTCTGTTATCTAAATGTTATTCAACAGATATTTCCTTTCAATAATTATCTCATGTCATTTCATACGAAAATTTGAAAGGAAAATATGGTTGAAATTTGAGAAGACTTTAACAAACACATCCACAATTATAGAAGAGAAAGGTCACTTGATCTAAATTCATACCAAGCAATAATTTTCACACTCGGTATATCAGTTTTTCGATCATTATTTATTCAGAAATTATAATTTATGCAGGGACTCAAGTCAAACAAAAATATTCATTTGTTAAATTATCATTCAATATCAATATAATATGCACGTGTGTTTGATGCTCTTATATGTGTGTGTATGTGTCTGAAGTTATACTTAAATGTAAAATAAATAAATTTTATATTATAAATTCAAGGAGATATTCGAAAATACAAGACCATATCTCTAAAGAATATATCTCATTTTCCAACCCGGTGCTGTATAAGAATGCATCAACACTTAAAAATACCTACTCCGGCACGAAAATCTTGGAATAGTTATCATGTAGGGCTTGCTCACATTTTGGATACTATGGAAGTAAATAGCAGACTGCCAAATATAAAAGAGATTGATATGCCCAAACAGATATGATAGGAAAGCTTCCCATTTGCGTTTATGGCGCGCTATGCAGCAACACGAGCTCCCGTTTCATCTGTTAGCCAGGAGAAACGACAAAGCACGCTATCGTTACAGATAACGTAAGCTATCTTTGATTTCAGCGAAGTCCAATCTGTTGCAAGCAAATATCAGAACGATATCAGCCGAGTTAATTCACTTTAGTTGCACAGTTAGTGATTGCAAACAAAATTCACAACCCCACTATCATTGGATTATTCCATTGTCCTAACTGTACTCTCGTTGTCCAAATTTGAAACAGGCAGAAGGAAAAGCTTCCTGTTGCAATTTCGATAACATAAGATCATCAGTATTTTCCAGTTCTTCTCCAGAGCTATTTTGCATCAAATACTCGACTGTAATGTTGGAATGCAATATGACTACACCAACACTGTATATATTCACTGTTCAAATAATCAATACAAATGTATTTTCAGCCAAAAGTTTGACGGACACAGAAGTTGTATTAGATTTACACATAATTGCTACATATGTCAACTGAACTAATCAAATATTTGAGTCTCGGTAATTTATAACGAATATCTCCAAAGATATAAAAGTCATAACAAATTCTTAAACTATGATATTATATTTATCTTAATACCTTTTTGAAATGAATAGACGTTTGAAAGAGAGAAAAAATATTAAACAATGTTCTTTGCAAAAAAGTGTAATTTGAGTTTGACAGACTATTAGAACGCATATTTATTTTAGAACATATATATATGCATGTGAGTGTATAAATATATATATATATATAATATATATATATATATATATATATATATATATAAATATACATACGAACATATACATATATATATATATGTATTTATGTACGTATGTATGTATGTATATATATTTTCGTATGTGTGTAAGTATGTGTTTGTGTGTATCTATGTCATTTATGTATCAATACAATACATACACACATATATATACATATACTTATATACATCATCATGCACACGCATATGGACATACACAATCACACATACACTTGTGTCCAAACGGTGTTCATTTATCCCCCATATATGTGTGTGAAATATATGTATGCTTTGTTTTCACATTAATATATAAATAAATATTGTTTCAAAATTAATACTTTTTTCATAGTTTGCCAAATTGAAATTATGCTACTTCTGCAAAGAACAGCGTCTGTCTCGTTATCTCTTATATACAAACGCATACCAGACAGACACACGCGTACACACATATGCCAAGTTGAATTTGTGTATGCCTGGGGGAGTGTTTGCGTGAAAACGTATATATATACACATGAAAACAACAACAGGGAGGCATATATTGCGATATATATAATATATATATATATATATATATATATTATATATATATATGTACATATATATACATATATATACATGTATGTATATACACATATGTATGGAGATAAACCTATACGTGCATGTACAGGAAAATAAATATACAAGAAGAGCAAAATGCAGTTAACGGAACAAATTAATTTCAGATATTGCTTTTTTTATATCCTTGTATTTTATTCGTAATTGGAAAGAAAACAGTTTCTTCAGCAACGCGAATAGCATATAAATACATATACATATACATATACATATACATATATATATATATATATATATAATATATATATATAATATATATATATATATATATATTATATATATATAATATATATATATATATATATATATAATATATATATATATATATATATACTAGCAGCATAGCCCGGCGTTGCCCGGGTATGTAAGAGCCCCTAGTAGGCAACGACTAATCCCAATGTAGTCCTTTCCCTCCAGGGAACGAAGGTGCATGTGGACGTTGCAATGTCTTGTCTTCACTGGAATACTTCTGTATATACGATGTTCCTAGCTGGCCGTTTGGGCGAAAACATGAAAACATCATTGCGCCTCCCAACGCGTGAACAGCCCACGTAGAGTTGACCGTGGGCGAAGCACTGTTCGCCCAAATGTAACCCAGCGACTTGTAGCGTTTGGCCTTGGGATTTATTGATGGACATTGCGTAGCAGAGTTTAACAGGAAACTGAGAACGCCTGAAGTGGATAGTAGGTCAGCGTCCGCCCGACGGTTGAAGGTGCATCCGTGGAATGAAGACGTCCTCTCCCTTCCCACAACCGGTAAGTATTGTGGCCGTTATTAAATGTGGTGCCAAATGTTTCACAACCAAACGTGTGCCGTTGCACTGTTTAGGTGGAACCAAATTCCTGATGAGCATAATGGGCGCACCGACTTTTAACTTCAGGATGTGTGGTGGCAGGCCTGGCGGTTCAAGTGAATTCAGGAATTCAACAGGATAATCGGCAAGCTGGGCGGGGTCTGCTGTCCTATCTATAGATTCGTAGACGTGGACATCACCAGGAATAGCTTCAAGTAGCTGGATATTGATGGAGTTGACGGTTGTATTTTTGGGTGCGAGAATAGCTCTGCCTGCCAGCCATTTTAGGTCGCGTAAATTGTTTTGTAGGTCGTGGAAGACAGCGTCCCGGAGGCTAGCAGGGGTGTCGACAATGGTGCAAAGTGAGTCCAATTGAACGTAGCCATCCGCATCAGACAGCATCCTATTTTCACCGAGCGATAAGAGGTCCCTGGAGAATGCAGCGGATCCGCTGTCACCAATTAACTGCGCGCGCATGTTAGTTTGGAGGTGCAAGGGCCGCACATGTGCCCAAAGAGCTGACGACTTAAGGCACGCGCGCACGGCATCGGCACGGGTTCCTTTTGGAATAACAGGTAGAGTCTGCCTGAAGTCTCCTGAAAGAAGTAAAGTTAATCCTCCCATGGGGGCCGTAGAGTCTCTGATGTCTTGCAGGGACCTGTCCAGTGCCTCAAGGGCGCCTTTGTGTGCCATAGTGCACTCGTCCCATACGATGAGTTTGCATCTGCGAAGAATGTCGGCCTGTTCTGAGTTCTTGGCGATGTTGCAGATAGGTGACTCGGACTTTGCCAGATCGAGCGGGAGTCTGAAGGCAGAGTGGGCGGTTCTGCCACCCGGAAGCAACGTGGCCGCGATACCAGAGGAAGCTACAGCCAGGGCAATGTCCGTGTTGCGTCTGACCTCTGCCAGAATTAGTTTAGTGACGAAGGTTTTGCCTGTGCCGCCGGGTGCATCAAGGAAGAAAATCCCCCCACGTTGCTGTCTGACAGAGTCTACGATGGTGTTGTAGGCTATGCGCTGGTCTGGAAGCAGCCGTGGTTCATTATCTTGGACGTACTGGTGCAGTTCCTCAATGCAGTAGGAAGTTTCGCGTAACAATTCAGCAGACATAACATTGGCGTGTTCACGTGTGGGTGGTGGAAGGCCGTACTCTGTTAAAGCAGACCCACCCATATCGATGACAGCGTCTTCGAGTTGAATGAGCGCAAAATTGTAAATGAAGTTGGTGAACGTGATCTCGGCGGAAGGGCAGTGTTGCTGAGCCGTACGTAAGAAGTCGTGCGACATGTCATCCCTGTATTTCATCCAGAGACTTAGTGGATGACTAAGCTGACATTTTTGAAGAAGGATTGCGAAAAGATGTCGTAGGGCCGAATGCGTTTGCAGTAAAGCACCCTCTGCCATCGTGGCGTCCCACTGGGAGTCATCCTCTAGAAGGCCAAGTCTCATACATGCTTCCCTGAAGGTGTCGCACAGAACCCCATTGACGGTACGTATATTGGCGAAACCTGTTCGAACCAGTGACCTCATGTAGAAGGAGACGGAGGTAGAAGCATTCTCTGGTTTGGCGGGATGTTGTAAACTCGACCCAGGCAGGAGTCAAACTTGACGCCTGGGAAGCTTTCGACGTTTTTGCCGGATTTCCGTCGAACCCAGGTGTTTTTAGACCACACGAAGTACGATGGGACCTGTGGGTACAAAAGCGTTCGAGCGAAGTCATCACGTTGGCATAATTTGAAGAAACCAGTCAACGTTGTGTCTTTAGGGCTGGTGGCTATCTGCACAGCACTTTGCTCTGTGAAGTAAATCCGCTGTCCATTTTCCAAGTGTACAGCAAGCTGCACCACAGCCGGGTGTCTCTGATGGAGCGGGAAGCCGTAAATGCGCCAAAACGCTTCGTTGCTGCTGAGGTACCGGCCAGCCAAGTAGCTGGACACTTCGTCGCGACTGGTGGTCCTCTGGATGCTGAACATGGCAGCATCGCTGCCTTTGTTGATATATTTGCAGACATATTGTATTGACCTGATGGAGCTGCAGAACTCAACGTTGACGTGGGCTTTGAATATCTTCGACAGGAGAGGACAGTAGGGGACAATGTAGCTGTTGTCCACTTGATGTCGCCCAACCGTAATCGTGCGGCCTCCATTGGCTGGACTCCTTCGTTTGTACAGCGGATACCCATCGCCGCCTGTTTGAGTCTCCAAAGTGAACCGTTTAGGGAATCCCTTTGAGCAGGCTAATCCGTTTTTGTAGCATGGTGTGTTGGCGTAATTTGGTCCACAGGGCCCGTGTACCATGGTAGTGCGGACAATTTCGTAGAGTCCGGGTGTTCATCGGGGTCAGGAATCTCGGCGGAAATGAATTTGTCAATGTCATTAGTCTCGATTTTATGAGTGAGCCAAAATTAATATGTGAGCATGTGGAAAGCCCCTCTTTTGCCACTCGACCGAAAACATGTGGCACCTGACATGCCCGAAAATCTGACCCTTAACTATAAAATCCTTCATTTTGCCCAAATTCAGACGGAAAACCCTAGCAACGATGTCGTGTCGATGGGTGTGAGATTGACCCGGGAGGATTTCGCGAGTGATTTCGTCGCAGCTGGGATTGCACGTGTAGGTGATAAAGAGGTCCGGCCGGCCGTAAATGCGCACGTAGGTCAAGGCGTCTTGGTCCTTTCACGCATATATCGCGGTCCTCCCGTGAAGGTGGAGGGTAGAATGCATGGTTGCAGATGTTGCGAGGGTCATTTTCTTGTTGCAAACCGTCACGGAGATGAATGTAGGAGTCGGAGCGAAGTTTGGTCTGATTAAGTTTAATGTATAGCAGCCTTTCCGATTCCATTTTTGCGGCCATGTCGACGGCGAACTGGTTGAATAGCTGACGACAACGGGGCAATAAGTTGAACTCACCCTCCCTGACCATGAACCGGTATGAGTAGAACGCTTGCAGGAAACCGTCTTTGATGCCGCAGTAGTTTGATTGGAGGGCTGCCGTAAAGGAATTCCGAAGTGGTAGCCGTCTTCCCCATAAGGGAAAAGCAATGGATACTGAAGCGCGTCATAAGATCTGTGAGTCTCGCTGATCCTGTGTAGGTTGTTACCACGGGAGGAGATGATTATGTCACGGCTGTTGTGTTGCTCTCCGTGTATAACTGCGGCAATTTCGTTGGCACGCAGGTGCGTTGAAACGGCGTTCGTGCTCCCCGTGGGGTCGTTTATCAGCATCAATGACAACGGTGAAGTTTG
>NC_042999.1:40080181-40125181 GCF_006345805.1 Octopus sinensis | reverse complement strand
TAACAAGGCTGGTCATTTGATATACAGATACTACTCACTTTTGCCAACTGAGAGGACTGGAGCAACGTGAAAGCACAGTGTGATGGTCCAGGACATATGAATGTATTTGCTTACACCTGTGTAAACATATGTACGTATATATTTCCAATATGTCTCGACAAAAACACACGCGCGCACACCCGAGCACAGGGTCATACACGGACTCACACAAACACACACCCACTTATATACGCCTACACACAAACACATACATATAAACATGTCGAGACGCGTGGCTTGCGGATAGGTTTGTTTCACTCATGATTGTAACATTAGAGCTTCAATACCTGGACCGTGTACACCGTTATATTCTTGATTTAACTATGCGGGTAAATTTAAACAATTCTGCAGTTGACCAGCGGTCCATGTAAGTGAGAATATACAAGCTATAGTATCCAAGACATGGGCATTATAAAGTTATAGTAAAAGGCTATAGTTCGGGAGGAACCATTGATAGTCCTTTTTATCATACATACATATATACATGGATGCTAGAATCCCTTCAGCCTGCTAAAGTTATAGTGAACATAGTCAAAGCCATAGCTGACTTGACTTCATCGTGGGCCACCATCTTGAAATTAAACACAAAGAGTAAATGTATCATGATAGAATACAATATCACAAAAACATATTTCACAGGGCAGCCTCTCTGTTATGTTGTTTATATTTTCTGTAATAACTTTGTCATTCATGTTAAGGATGTCTGAAGGATATTTCACTAGATCACAAGGAAACAGAAATACCAAACTTATTGTTTTTTTAGTGGATGACATGAAATATTTTGCAGGGAATATGCACGAGATGAAAAAAGAGTCTTGCCTTAGTTACAATATTCTCAAAGGAAGTAGGGTTGGAGTTTGGTCTGGATAAATGTTGTTATATGGTTGTGAAAAGGGCGAAAATTGTAAACCAGGCTAGCAACATCTCCATCAATGACCTGCCTGCTTTCCCTATACCTGACGAGGAATGTTACAGGTAGCTATGGGTGAATGGAAACATATCTTATAATAGCACCTGTAACTCGTGCCACTAAAGAATATGACAGCCGAATAAAGAAAATTTGGACCTGAGAACTCTCTGCATTCAAGTGCCAGTAATTGTACAGATATTTGGGCTGCTTGATTGGACACCAGATGAGATCCGAGCAATTGCTGTGAAAACCCGAACAATAGTAACAAGCACACATAATTGTCACATAAACAGTGACGTAGACGGCCTCTACTTATAACGAAAACAAGGCATCAAACGCTTAACATCAATCCAAAATGCCTTTGAATATTGTATCATATCTCTTCGGTAAACAGCTTTTAACCACCAAGTGTCGAAGTGCATCCATTGACCAAGCTTGTATACACGAGGCTGATAACATCATAATACTTGGAAAGCAGCTCCTTGAGAAGCATTCCTTGTCTAAATACATGCCCCAAGAAACCGCACGACTCGCCGCTAGGTATCATCATCTGAAAAGATGATTATATGTGGACATCAAAATATGCATGATGTGTTAGTAGAAAGCTCCGAGATTATCGTAATTTTGATCATCAAAGCATTTTATCAAGCAAAAATAGCCGGGTTACTACCTCCCACTTGGAAAAGAATGTGTTTGCAATACAGGAACAGAAAATATCAACCAAATACCTGATGCACATAAAGATAAAGATGTGGGAAAGCAGTAAACTGTTACAACCGATGAAGACTTTGTGGAGTTAACACCGAAGATATCACCCATATCATAACCGGTTCTCCGAAAAAGTCATCGCAATTTTACCCAACGATGAAATATGATGTTGTAGTTAGGAGACTCCATAAGGAAATTTGTCGGAAGGATAAGCCTCCTTTGTAGCTTCATCTCCAGGTCAACTAAAATAGAACATTTACCGACTGTTAACTTCCCGTGATTTTCCACGGCCGCCTTACCTTGTTCAAATTTTCTGAAACTTTTTTCAATATTTCTGCAGTTTTTGACTTCTATTTCTACTAGACTGAGTAACCATGTAAGTATACCCTGTTTTGGCAACAGTTACTGTTAAATGATATATATCTTTGAGCTGCTAATATACACGGTTGGACGGCAATCATACATATCGAACCACGTTTAGTTTCCATCATTTAGCATGCAGACACTCACGCAACAGCAGGCCTATGAAAACGTCATTACCTGCTATGACGATCCCTAATATAAAGGATGTATGAATTAAAATGGTTTCTATTCTAAAAGAAAGACGGGTATTTTCAGGAGATTTCACTGTTGATTCCAGAGGCTCATGTAACCATGTACGAAGTGTTGCTGAAAAGTTCCTAGATTTGAATAAAAGAAAATAGAAAAGGATCAGTTAATTATGATTTTTTTTTTCCATGTATTCCCCATTTATATTCACACATTCAATGCAGCGGTCCTGCAGTTTTTTTTTTTCAAGTCCTGTGAAGTAACTACGAAGTTTGGGCCTCCGACCAGGTATTTCACGATATGAAATTAAATGCCTGGAAATGTTCGGCTTCCCCTCATAGAAAGTGTTGAACGACATTCGCATGAAATACTGGAAAAGCATATTTACGGCTGCCGAGGAAGTAATTGCCACAACAGTCTCAATAAATAATCAATTATAGCAGTAATAATAATACTATTGCGAAATCATTTGGTATATCAAATATAAATGGCTTAAAGGAAGAGAAATTTTATGTGAAGCAGATAATACATGATATACATTCGTCGGCCTCCTCTCCATATTGCGAGACGATAGAAGTTGCTTCTTTTCCAAAGTCTCTCTTCACTTCCTCTCTCATTCGGAGGAAATATACAAATAAGAATTGGAAAACTATTAAACGTTTATAAAAAAAAAAAGGATTTTTCCAAGCAATAAACATCTATCTGTACTCTGATTTATTCAAGAAATAATAAAATACATCGAATAAGGGAGAAGAAAATGATGGACATAACAATGGAATATAATTTTGGGCTGCCCATAAATAAAATGTAAAGAATGAATAGGCATATGTGTATGCGCGTATGTATATATATATATATATATATATAAAATATTATTTGAGACAAAACCACTATTTTGCAAAACAAACAAGGAAAGACTTAATCAATACATAAAATTTAATAAATAGTCAAAAAAAAACCGCCACTACAATCGTTTCTTGTCTTGATCGACAATCTTCAGGTGGACTTCCAATCTAAAAAATCAAAATTTTAAAATATAAAAATAATACTTTTAAATAATTAAAGTATAAATGAAAAAATATAAGTATATAATCCATATATAACCTATATATAATCCATATCGAAAATATAGACTAATTACCACGAATTCCCTAAAAAAAAAAAAAAAAAAAAAAAAAAAACCATGATAAAACAAAACTCTTAAAAACATAACGATAAAATCTCCCTTTGCTAAACTCTATAACAAACCTATAAAGTAAACCCCCTAACCTAAACATTCACACACAAATACACACACGTAAACCACAGACTCACGACTTATACACATACCTATACTAACTTATAAACCTCAATATACACCAAAAACCACTCCCTCCCCACACAGACAAATTAACACATACATCCCAAAACCTAAATAACAAACCCATATACACATTCACACACAAAACACACACTCACACGCAAAACACTCACACACAAAAGATACATATACTCCCTCACATATACGCCTATACATACTCACTAAACTCGACATATACAACAATACTTACACACCCACAAAAAACATTATATACATTTATGAGCTTTAACTCACCTTAGCATCTCTAACAAACAACTTGCAGTAACCCAATCCCATTCTCTATGCCTACCTCACTACTACACTATTCCATTCACATTCCAAGCAACGCTAGTCCACCACCCGGTTATTCACGTGGCAAAACGAACACCACTCAAAAATTATGAATGAATGAAACAATGTAAAAAAATAACCAACACCTAAAATAGACAAAATACCACAATTACCTAAAAAAACCATAATAAACCAAAACTCATAAAAGCATATAACGATAAAATCTCCCTTTGCTAAACCCTATAACAAACTTATATAGCAATCCCCCTAACCTAAACATTCACACACAAAAAACCCACACGTAACCACAGACCCAAAACTTATACACAAACCTATACTAACTTATAAACCTCAATATACACCAAAAACCACTCCCTCCCCACACAGACAAATTAACACATACATCCCAAATCCTAAATAACAAACCCAAATACACATTCACACACAAACACACACACACACAAAACACACATACACAACAGATACATATGCTCCCTCACATATACGCATATACATACTCACTAAAACTCGATATATACAACAATATTTACACCCACACTCATACAGATAAATAAATTAATTATACAATTAAAAACTCACAACCAATCTCATATACATAAACACTCTTATGAAAACAACAATAAATACATCGTAATTAACCAGAATATCAAAAATAACATTATGACATAAGGATAAATCAAATACATACTTACAATTCAGTTACAAATTATGAAGTGAAATTAGATTTTTAGCCGTTAAAAAACCAAACAAAATTACGTTACCATGGAAATAACTAATGTAAAAAAAGAATACGCGCCATAGAAAGTAAACGTCATTCATAGTATGAATGGAGAAATATAATAAATGGAACTAAAAACTATTTCCACGTAGCAAACCAACGCTACTTAAAAAAATTTATTATGAATGGATTCTTTAAAAACTATCATGAAAAATCAATTATATACATTTATGAGCTTTAGCTCACCCTAGCAACTCTAACAAACAACTTACAGTAACCCATACTCAATACCTACCTCATTACCACCCTAATCCATTCACAATTCCAAACAACACTAGTCCACCACACGGTTACAATTCCCAACTCTACCCATTCATTCACAATTTCAACGACATTCCCTTCACAACTCTACATATAAGCCTCAACATATACACCGGAGATACACTTACACATCCGTGCGGATGGGTGAGAGTATACATTAAGTGTAGTGATGGGGCTCCCATTTCTAAACACATTTGTACCTATGTGGTAGTCTCCATGTGTATATTCACGCACGGGTATAAATACAGGGGGTACACGCTCACTTCATTTACGTGTACCCCTCACATGTACATATGCATACAATTTTGGCTCGATATATGCAACAATGTAATCGCGCCCGTATGTGTGAGCATTCACTGGTTGTGCAATTCACCCATCTGGGTGTGATTGTGTGTAAACTTATCACTGTGGAGGTCGAGCTTGATACGTATATATTAGTGTGTATTAGGGGTTGTACGTACTAATTATGTTCATGTGCTTCACGCACTTGCGTCCATGTATGGAAGAATATATTGGGATTACTATGTAGTGTGTAAATAGGGTATGGGGGAGTTTTGTCATTGTATGGGTGTGGGTTTAATTTGTGATGGTGGTGGGGATGTATGTGTTTATTTATCCATGTGGGGCTGGAGTGGCCGTTAGGTGCATATGCTGAGGCTCACATGCAAACCCATGTACAACGAATGAAGTGGGCACTTATAATTGTTATGGGTGTGTACTTTATTATAAAAGACAATACCCAAATAAAATCTGTCAATTCAACCTACAAATAAAAAACAAAAAACAAAAGGGATCTTAAACATTCACACATACATACAAAACTCAATAAAAACACCACTAAATAACACCCAATATAAATATATCCTCAAAATACATATAACAAATGCAAAATAAAAATACATAATAAAATAAAATAAATAAAAATAAAAATAAAAATAAAAAAATCTAATATAAATTATTAAAGTTTTAACGTACCATAAACTGCTAAATTAATATACATTAAAAATGAACTAATTAAAACAAGAAATATCAATAAAGACTAACTATAATTAAATCCTAGACAACATAACCAAAAATATATCATCTAAACTAATTTAAACTAAAATAACCTAAAAGGGAACTATTATTGCTATTTATCATGAAACTTATTATATAAGTAAAGTAACTTGTGTCTACATTTTATTTTGCGCTCCTCCCCAGTATTAAGTAAATTATCATACTTATAAAATAAAATTTCTTTAAACTCATTAGAGCATAAATAACAACAATTAGCTCCTATTTATGATTATTATGATTATTTTTACAAATTATTTCCCATATTAAACTATAATTAATATTTAGTGATTTAAGACTCCAAATATACTTACTAAGTCCGGTTGAGTTGATTAAGTTTTTATTTTTAAAAGAATTCATATGTTGTGCAATTCTTAGTTTTATTTTTGAGGAAGTAGAACCTATATAAACCGCTTTATTGTAATTATTATTCTTAAAGTTATTATCATGTAATGTAACTATACATTTATACACTACATCGTTAATATCACAATTATATTTAATATACAATTAGAGATTTATCTCTACATGTACAATTAATATAAGTCTTATCATTATTAATATTATTATCAAATAATTTCTTTTTATAAAAATTATTCAGTTTATATTTATTAAATGAAGAAATAATGTTACCAACATTATTAGTGGTAGAGTAACCAACTCCAAAATTATTAAAAGAGAAAATGTTTCTATATTTACGATTATCTCTAATAAATAGTTCTATAACATCTAAAATCTCTTTAATAATATTCGTTTTAACTTGATCTCCATAAGGAACTATTAACCAAATTTTATTCTTATTAACCTTATTATTATTATCATTATTATAAATATATTTATAATTCTTTATTTTATTAAAATTATTATCAGAATTATATCTATGTACAGCATTTAAGGAATTATTAATATTATTAAATTTATCAATATAATTATTATAATAATTATTAAATTTATTTTTATTTATATTATTCTTATTTATATTATTATTATTATATTTATTATTATTATTATTCTTATTTATATTTTTATCATTTTTATTATTTTTTTTATAATATCTATTATTTTTACCACTAAACGTAACAAATTATAATTATTATTAGAAGTATCTCGAAAATTATCATTTAAATCATTATCGCTAATATTATAAAATTTAATATTCTTATTATAACCTGCCCCTCTAAGGGCCTCATTATAATATAATTAGCATGTTTATTAAAAATCTCTATATCATAAGAGAGTAATGAAATACGTTTACTTATATTATTAATCAACGATTTTTTAATAGAAAATGGGTGATTACTATTAACATTTATATATCTAAGGTTCTCATTAAGTTTATGAAATGGTTGTGTTTTACCTGTAATAAGATTAAAATTAACATCTAAATAATTAACATTATAATTCTCCTTATATATAGTAATACGTAAACCATATCTTTTAAAGAAACTATATAGTTTTTTCTTATATACTTCTAGATTCCTATTAGTACAATTCTTTGTAACTAGTAGAAGATCGTCTCTATATAAACCACCCTCTATCTTAAGATTTTCTAATTGGAGTTCAGATAAAAGAAAAATACCTACTAAATCAGTAGCCTGTGCAGAATCTGGTGCTCCCATAGGTATATCAAAACAATCTCTAGTATCATTCCTAGCCCATAATTTATTTTTATATTTAATTAGCGATTTCCTAGCCAATTTAATTACATTAACTTCTTCCCGTGACATGCCCACTTTATTCATTGCGAAAATAAGCGCTTTATTAAACACAATTTCATTAATAGAAGAATAATAATTATCTATATCTATTTGAATAAATTTATAACGATTTTTATCTTTAATATTATTAAACCATTTCAATGTATTATTATTACTAAACCATAATTTTAAATAATTAAGTTTATTTAACTTATCAATATATTTATCTAAAATAAATTTACTTAATTTACCTAGGTCCGATTTACATGGGCAAATTAATCTAACTTTAGGGTCTGAATAAAAATTATCTTTATGGTCTTTAAGAGTAATTCTGGGGTGCAGAGGTACATAAGGTTCAGTTTTATTATCCAACTCATATTTTAACATTACTACTTTAGAGGCCTTATTAATATTATAAAGAATATCATCTGGAACAATTTTATATTTTTTAATTATTTCTTTCCCTAAAAGTTTATCATATAATTTAACATCTAATTTATATAAGTTCCTTGTTTTATCAGATTGTACTATAATACTATCCATATTTCTCATATCTTTAATTTTAATTGCTAAATTCCTTAAATATTCATTATTTCTATTTGGGTATTTATGGAATTCAATATTTTTTACCACCTTCCATATACTATCTTCAAGTAATTGTAATTCTTTATTAAATGGAGGTTCCTTTCTAGATTTAAATTTAGAGGTATAATTATCATTCCTACTATCAATATCATTAAATAAATAAAAATTATAGTAAAAAGCTTTCCATTTAATTCTAGAAATAAAATCTTTAACATTATTAACAAGTTTCAAGATAAATTCCTTTCTAGAAGGAATAGGAATATCTTTCAAAGATGAATCCCAAAACAGCGGTTCTATCTTACCTGTAAAATCCATAATTTGCGAAATTGAGGTATTACACTCAATATACAAAATTATCAATATTATATAAATAATAAATATTAGGGAATATATCCAAATTTACAGGGAAAAAAAATCAGATTTAGGATTAAATCCAATTTTATAGTAAAATATTATAAAATATTATTTGAGACAAAACCACTATTTTGCAAAACAAACAAGGAAAGACTTAATCAATACATAAATTTAATAAATAGTCAAAAAAACCGCCACTACAATCGTTTCTTGTCTTGATCGACAATCTTCAGGTGGACTTCCAATCTAAAAAATCAAAATTTTAAAATATAAAAATAATACTTTTAAATAATTAAAGTATAAATGAAAAAATATAAGTATATAATCCATATATAACCTATATATAATCCATATCGAAAATATAGACTAATTACCACGAATTCCCTAAAAAAAAAAAAAAAAAAAAAAAAAAACCATGATAAAACAAAACTCTTAAAAACATATAACGATAAAATCTCCCTTTGCTAAACTCTATAACAAACCTATAAAGTAAACCCCCTAACCTAAACATTCACACACAAATACACACACGTAAACCACAGACTCACGACTTATACACATACCTATACTAACTTATAAACCTCAATATACACCAAAACCCACTCCCTCCCCACACAGACAAATTAACACATACATCCCAAAACCTAAATAACAAACCCATATACACATTCACACACAAAAAACACACACTCACACGCAAAACACTCACACACAAAAGATACATATACTCCCTCACATATACGCCTATATAATACTCACTAAACTCGACATATACAACAATACTTACACACCCACAAAAAACATTATATACATTTATGAGCTTTAACTCACCTTAGCATCTCTAACAAACAACTTGCAGTAACCCAATCCCATTCTCTATGCCTACCTCACTACTACACTATTCCATTCACATTCCAAGCAACGCTAGTCCACCACCCGGTTATTCACGTGGCAAAACGAACACCACTCAAAAATTATGAATGAAACAATGTAAAAAAATAACCAACACCTAAAATAGACAAAATACCACAAATTACCTAAAAAAACCATGATAAACCAAAACTCATAAAAGCATATAACGATAAAATCTCCCTTTGCTAAACCCTATAACAAACTTATATAGCAATCCCCCTAACCTAAACATTCACACACAAAAAACCACACGTAAACCACAGACCCAAGACTTATACACAAACCTATACTAACTTATAAACCTCAATATACACCAAAAACCACTCCCTCCCCACACAGACAAATTAACACATACATCCCAAATCCTAAATAACAAACCCAAATACACATTCACACACAAACACACACACACACAAACACACATACACACACAGATACATATGCTCCCTCACATATACGCATATACATACTCACTAAAACTCGATATATACAACAATATTTACACCCACACTCATACAGATAAATAAATTAATTATACAATTAAAAACTCACAACCAATCTCATATACATAAACACTCTTATGAAAACAACAATAAATACATCGTAATTAACCAGAATATCAAAAATAACATTATGACATAAGGATAAATCAAATACATACTTACAATTCAGTTACAAATTATGAAGTGAAATTAGATTTTTAGCCGTTAAAAAACCAAACAAAATTACGTTACCATGGAAATAACTAATGTAAAAAAAGAATACGCGCCATAGAAAGTAAACGTCATTCATAGTATGAATGGAGAAATATAATAAATGGAACTAAAAACTATTTCCACGTAGCAAACCAACGCTACTTAAAAAAATTTATTATGAATGGATTCTTTAAAAACTATCATGAAAAATCAATTATATACATTTATGAGCTTTAGCTCACCCTAGCAACTCTAACAAACAACTTACAGTAACCATACTCAATACCTACCTCATTACCACCCTAATCCATTCACAATTCCAAACAACACTAGTCCACCACACGGTTACAATTCCCAACTCTACCCATTCATTCATAATTTCAACGACTTCCCTTCAACAACTACATATAAGCCTCAACATATACACCGGAGATACACTTACACATCCGTGCGGATGGGTGAGAGTATACATTAAGTGTAGTGATGGGGCTCCCATTTCTAAAACATTTGTACCTGGTGGTAGTCTCCATGTGTATATTCACGCACGGGTATAAATACAGGGGGTACACGCTCACTTCATTTACGTGTACCCCTCACATGTACATATGCATACAATTTTGGCTCGATATATGCAACAATGTAATCGCGCCCGTATGTGTGAGCATTCACTGGTTGTGCAATTCACCCATCTGGGTGTGTGATTGTGTAAACTTATCACTGTGGAGGTCGAGCTTGATACGTATATATTAGTGTGTATTAGGGGTGTACGTACTAATTATGTTCATGTGCTTCACGCACTTGCGTCCATGTATGGAAGAATATATTGGGATTACTATGTAGGTGTAAATAGGGTATGGGGGAGTTTTGTCATTGTATGGGTGTGGGTTTAATTTGTGATGGTGGTTGGGGATGTATGTGTTTTTTATCCATGTGGGGCTGGAGTGGCCGTTAGGTGCATATGCTGAGGCTCACATGCAAACCCAGTACAACGAATGAAGTGGGCACTTATAATTGTTATGGGTGTGTACTTTATTATAAAAGACAATACCCAAATAAAATCTGTCAATTCAACCTACAAATAAAAAACAAAAAACAAAGGGATCTTAAACATTCACACATACATACAAAACTCAATAAAAACACCACTAAATAACACCCCCATATAAATTATCCTCAAAATACATATAACAAATGCAAAATAAAAATACATAATAAAATAAAATAAATAAAAATAAAAATAAAAATAAAAAAATCTAATATAAATTATTAAAGTTTTAACGTACCATAAACTGCTAAATTAATATACATTAAAAATGAACTAATTAAAACAAAGAAATATCAATAAAGACTAACTATAATTAAATCCTAGACAACATAAAAAAAATATCATCTAAACTAATTTAAACTAAAATAACCTAAAAGGGAACTATATTGCTATTTATCATGAAACTTATTATATAAGTAAAGTAACTTGTGTCTACATTTTATTTTGCGCTCCTCCCCAGTATTAAGTAAATTATCATACTTATAAAATAAAATTTCTTTAAACTCATTAGAGCATAAATAACAACAATTAGCTCCTATTATTATATGATTTAGTTTTACAAATTATTTCCCATATTAAACTATAATTAATATTTAGTGATTTAAGACTCCAAATATACTTACTAAGTCCGGTTGAGTTGATTAAGTTTTTATTTTTAAAAGAATTCATATGTTGTGCAATTCTTAGTTTTATTTTTGAGGAAGTAGAACCTATATAAACCGCTTTATTGTAATTATTATTCTTAAAGTTATTATCATGTAATGTAACTATACATTTATACACTACATCTTTAATATCACAATTTATTTTAATATACAATTAGATTTATCTCTACATGTACAATTAATATAAGTCTTATCATTATTAATATTATTATCAAATAATTTCTTTTTATAAAAATTATTCAGTTTATATTTATTAAATGAAGAAATAATGTTACCAACATTATTAGTGGTAGAGTAACCAACTCCAAAATTATTAAAAGAGAAAATGTTCCTAATTTACGATTATCTCTAATAAATAGTTCTATAACATCTAAAATCTCTTTAATAATATTCGTTTTAACTTGATCTCCATAAGGAACTATAACCAAATTTTATTCTTATTAACCTTATTATTTTATCATTATTATAAATATATTTATAATTCTTTATTTTAAAATTATTATCAGAATTATATCTATGTACAGCATTTAAGGAATTATTAATATTATTAAATTTATCAATATAATTATTATAATAATTATTAAATTTATTTTTATTTATATATTTTATTTATATTATATATTATATTTATTATTATTATTATTCTTATTTATAATAAAGTACACACCCATAACAATTATAAGTGCCCACTTCATTCGTTGTACATGGGTTTGCATGTGAGCCTCAGCATATGCACCTAACGGCCACTCCAGCCCCAATGGATAATAAAAACATACATCCCCAACCACCATCACAAATTAAACCCACACCCATACAATGACAAAACTCCCCCATACCCTATTTACACCTACATAGTAATCCCAATATATTCTTCCATACATGGACGCAAGTGCGTGAAGCACATGAACATAATTAGTACGTACAACCCCTAATACACACTAATATATACGTATCAAGCTCGACCTCCACAGTGATAAGTTTACACAATCACACCCAGATGGGTGAATTGCACAACCAGTGAATGCTCACACATACGGGCGCGATTACATTGTTGCATATATCGAGCCAAAATTGTATGCATATGTACATGTGAGGGGTACACGTAAATGAAGTGAGCGTGTACCCCCTGTATTTATACCCGTGCGTGAATATACACATGGAGACTACCACATAGGTACAATGTGTTTAGAATGGGAGCCCCATCACTACACTTAATGTATACTCTCACCCATCCGCACGGATGTGTAAGTGTATCTCCGGTGTATATGTTGAGGCTTATATGTTGAGTTGTTGAAGGGAATGTCGTTGAAATTATGAATGAATGGGTAGAGTTGGGAATTGTAACCGTGTGGTGGACTAGTGTTGTTTGGAATTGTGAATGGATTAGGGTGGTAATGAGGTAGGTATTGAGTATGGGTTACTGTAAGTTGTTTGTTAGAGTTGCTAGGGTGAGCTAAAGCTCATAAATGTATATAATTGATTTTCATGATAGTTTTTAAAGAATCCATTCATAATAAATTTTTTTAAGTAGCGTTGGTTTGCTACGTGGAAATAGTTTTTAGTTCCATTTATTATATTTCTCCATTCATACTATGAATGACGTTTACTTTCTATGGCGCGTATTCTTTTTTTACATTAGTTATTTCCATGGTAACGTAATTTTGTTTGGTTTTTTAACGGCTAAAAATCTAATTTCACTTCATAATTTGTAACTGAATTGTAAGTATGTATTTGATTTATCCTTATGTCATAATGTTATTTTTGATATTCTGGTTAATTACGATGTATTTATTGTTGTTTTCATAAGAGTGTTTATGTATATGAGATTGGTTGTGAGTTTTTAATTGTATAATTAATTTATTTATCTGTATGAGTGTGGGTGTAAATATTGTTGTATATATCGAGTTTTAGTGAGTATGTATATGCGTATATGTGAGGGAGCATATGTATCTGTTGTGTATGTGTGTTTTGTGTGTGTGTGTGTTTGTGTGTGAATGTATATTTGGGTTTGTTATTTAGGATTTGGGATGTATGTGTTAATTTGTCTGTGTAGGGAGGGAGTGGTTTTTGGTGTATATTGAGGTTTATAAGTTAGTATAGGTTTGTGTATAAGTCTTGGGTCTGTGGTTTACGTGTGGGTTTTTTGTGTGTGAATGTTTAGGTTAGGGGGATTGCTATATAAGTTTGTTATAGGGTTTAGCAAAGGGAGATTTTATAGTTATATGCTTTTATGAGTTTTGGTTTATTATGGTTTTTTTAGGTAATTTGTGGTATTTTGTCTATTTTAGGTGTTGGTTATTTTTTTACATTGTTTCATTCATAATTTTTGAGTGGTGTTCGTTTTGCCACGTGAATAACCGGGTGGTGGACTAGCGTTGCTTGGAATGTGAATGGAATAGTGTAGTAGTGAGGTAGGCATAGAGAATGGGATTGGGTTACTGCAAGTTGTTTGTTAGAGATGCTAAGGTGAGTAAAGCTCATAAATGTATATAATGTTTTTGTGGGTGTGTAAGTATTGTTGTATATGTCGAGTTTAGTGAGTATGTATAGGCGTATATGTGAGGGAGTATATGTATCTTTTGTGTGTGAGTGTTTTGCGTGTGAGTGTGTGTTTTGTGTGTGAATGTGTATATGGGTTTGTTATTTAGGTTTTGGGATGTATGTGTTAATTTGTCTGTGTGGGGAGGGAGGGTTTGGTGTATATTGAGGTTTATAAGTTAGTATAGGTATGTGTATAAGTCGTGAGTCTGTGGTTTACGTGTGTGTATTTGTGTGTGAATGTTTAGGTTAGGGGGTTTACTTTATAGGTTTGTTATAGAGTTTAGCAAAGGGAGATTTTATCGTTATATGTTTTTAGAGTTTTGTTTTATCATGGTTTTTTTTTTTTTTTTTTTTTTTTTTTTTTTAGGGAATTCGTGGTAATTAGTCTATATTTTCGATATGGATTATATATAGGTTATATATGGATTATATACTTATATTTTTTCATTTATACTTTAATTATTAAAAGTATTATTTTTATATTTTAAAATTTTGATTTTTTAGATTGGAAGTCCACCTGAAGATTGTCGATCAGACAAGAAACGATTGTAGTGCGGTTTTTTTTTGACTATTTATTAAATTTTATGTATTGATTAAGTCTTTCCTTGTTTGTTTGTTTTGCAAAATAGTGGTTTGTCTCAAATAATATTTTATAATATTTTACTATAAAATTGGATTAATCCTAAATCTGATTTTTTTTTCCCTGTAAATTTGGATATATTCCCTAATATTTATTATATATATATATATATATATATATATAATGCATATATGTATGTGTTTATATCTTTATGTATGTTTACGTATACGAATATATACGAACATGTATCCATAGATATAAAAGCATATATACATTTATATAAATGTGTATTTAGATATGCATATACATATGTATGTATGTATTTATGTATGTATGTATGTATATATGTGTATGCATGTTTATATGTGTATATGAATGAATGTATGCACGTAGCAATGTATGTATTATTAAAGATTTGTACGTACGTGGCACTTCGTTATGTAAATGCAATATACTTAAGTGACTACCACATTCTATTGCGTCAGCAGTGCGGTCATATTAATTTGTTAAGGTTATTTCTAAAGATTTTCTAAAGTTGTTTGCATAACAATGTACCGCGCGCCTACACATCTTTAATGTTTACATAACAGCAGCAGGAAGGTGTCTAATATGTAAATTGGTATATCCAATAACTTAACCTTGTTGTATGCAGAGGCTATCTAAGCGATTTGTTCGGTGGCATTAGTTGGTTAGATGAGTGCTGAAAAAGGGGCAAGAACCCCCAAAATATGGCATATACACACATTACCCACTTCTGTTTTCCCTCACATTGTGTTTACATACTTACTTTTACTTTTACTTTTACTTGTTTCAGCAAATCGACCCCGGGACTTATTCTTTGTAAGCCCAGTACTTATTCTATCGGTCTCTTTTTGCCGATCCGCTAAGTGACGGGGATGTAAACAAACCAGCATCGGTTGTCAAGCAATGCTAGAGGGACAAACACAGATAGACAAACACACACACATACATATATATATACATATATACATACATACGACAGGCTTCTTTCAGTTTCCGTCTACCAAATCCACTCACAAGGCTTTAGTCGGCCCGAGGCTATAGTAGAAGACATTTGCCCAAGATGCCACGCAGTGGGACTGAACTCGGAACCATGTAGTTCATAAGCAAGCTACTTACCACACAGCCACTCCTGCGCCACATCTGACGTCTTGATACGAAACGTTGTAGCAAAAGTCAGTCCTGATTATACGTTCTAGAGAATGTCTGTAGAAATAACCTAAACAGAATAAAAGTATGCATATATGTGTATGTGTGTGTTTGTGTGTGTGTGTATATGTGTGTGTATGCATGTTCGCAAACGTGGCTTTGAAATAAGAAGCTTGCTTCAACCACTTGGTTCGGTGTTGAATGTATTTTGTGAGAGAAAACTGAAATATGTCTGTCGTATATGCTTGCGTGAATGTGTGTGTGTTTGTGTGTCTGTGAGTGTGTGTACCTTTGTATTTGTGTTTCTCTACCCGAGCACGACTTAGGAATCGATGTTGGAGAGTTTACGTCCCCTTACACTGTCGTTTCGCCAAAAGAGAACGATAGAAAAAGTACCATGCTTTTAAAATTAAGTACTGAGGTTGATAAATTTTGATTAAAAATTTTTCAAGGCGGTGCCCCAGCACGGCCTCCACATTAATGTCTGAAAGAAGATATATATATATATGTGCGTGTATATATATATATATATATATAACGGGAAGCTTTATGAAAATAAACAAAAGACGAAGGCAGGTGGAAAACAAAAGACGAAGGCAGGTGGAAAACAAACGAACAATTGTATTAGTATGGCGCTCAGGAAATATAAATAAAACAAGTATTTAACGTTTCGAGCCTACGCTCTTCAACAGAAAGATACACAGAGAGAGAAAAACACAGAAGGAAGGAGAGAAAAAAAATGCGTGCAGTAGCTAACGAATCAACATGGCGATCTGATTTCGGCCAGAGGTCAAAGATCAAACATGAGACGCGAGAGCGAAATAAGGGGAGATAATAGGGTTGATAAAAGGGTTGAGGGACCAGCTAAAAGTGCGTGGGAGGGGTCTGGATGTGTGTATGTATAGGGTTGGTGTATGTATTAGTATGTATAAGGGTGTGTGTGTATGTGTGTGTATGAGAGAGTATTAGTGCGTAAGATTGGTCTGGACATGCGTATGTATTAGTATGTATTAGTATGTATTAGTACGTATTGGTATGTATAGGTATGTGTGTGTGTGTGAGAGAGTATAAGTGCGTATGCGGGGTCTGGACGTGTGTATGTATAGGGTTGGTGTAAGTATTAGTATGTACTAGTATGTATTAGTACGTATTAGTATGTATTAGTTGGGTGTTGTATTAGTATGGCACATCATATGTGATGTGATGTGTAAAGTCATGTGGTGTAGTGAGGAGAAGAGGGGGAGGGGGAGAAGGGGGGGAGAGAAGAGGAGGGGAGAAGAGGGGGAGGAGAAGGGGGAAGAGGAGAGGAAGGGGGAGAAGGAAGGGGAGGAGGGGGGATGAAGGAGGAAAGAGGGAGAGGGGGAAGAGAGGAGTGAGGGAGCAGAGGGAAGGGGAAGAGGGAGGAGAAAGGGGAGGAAGGAAGGGAAGGGAGTAGGGGTGAAGAATGAAGAGACTGAAGAAGCAGGGTGGGGGGGGGAGAAAGGATAGGTGAGGAGGAGGGGGAGGGAGGAGGGGGGTGGGGGTTGAGAGGAGGGGGGGAGAGTTGAGACCAAATGGCGTATAAGAGCGAAGAGAGAAGATTAATTCCTGTTCACGGCGCAAACGGGAATCCGGATGGCCTCTGTGTAAGGACAAACCGAACACAGATAGGTGTTGCAAGGAGTGACCGGTGGAGCGGAAATGGCGTGAGACCGGTGTGTCGTTCGCAAGGTGGATGTCACGAAGGTGTTCCGCGAACCGGTCAGCCAAGCGGCGTCCCGTTTGTCCGATGTACAAGGAATTGCAGAGAGAGCAAGAGATGCAATAGATAATATTGCTGGAGGTGCAGGTGGATGATGGGATAGGGTCGATGGTGGGTGCTAGTGAGGCGGGTGGTGTTGGAGAGGTAAGGGCAAGTGCGGCAACGTGGGCGGGGAGCAGGGGAACGAGCGGGTGGGAGGTAGGGTCAGGGAATGAGCTATGACCAAAAGGTCTCGAAGGTTGTGGGCTCGTTTGAAAGAGGGGAGGGGTCGGTTAGGGAAGAGGTGTGAAGTGGACGGGTCGGACTGGAGATGACGGAAAGCTCGAAGAATGGTGCGTTGGAGACGTAGGGTAGTGGGGTGGTAAGTGAGGGGAAATGGGAGGCGGGAGACTACAGGGCGGGTTCGGGGAGAGAGAGCAGATACACGGTCTACGGACCGTGCTCTGGCAAGGGCGGTGTGGATAGTGGTGAGGGGGTATCCACGTAGGGTGAAGTGGTGAGCCATACGTTGAGACTGAGTCTCAAAGTCATGGTCGTCACTACAGAGCCTACGTAGACGGAGGAATTGGGAATAGGGGATGGAAAGCTTGGTGTGTTCTGGGTGGGAGGAAGAGAAGTTGAGGTATGAGTGTGAGTCTGTGTGTTTTGTAGTGAATGGAGGTGGTAAGAGTGGAGTGAAGAATGCTAACCGAAATGTCGAGGAAGGAGACAGAGGTGTTGGAGATAGTGGAAGTGAAGTGGAGGGCTGGATGGAAAGATTGGGAAAGAGGAGGAAGGAATCTAGATGTTCGCGGGAGAGTGAGGTGGCACCGATAAAGTCGTCAATATAACGACCATATAGTTCAGGAGGGGACCAGTGAAATTAGAGAATATTTGGGCCTCAACATAGCCAACGAACAGGTTCGCATAGTTGGGGCCCATTCGCGTTCCCATGGCCACTCCCGAGACCTGATGGTAGAACTCGCCCGCGAACGAGAATCAGTTCAGAGTAAGGACAAGTTCGGCCAGACGAATGAGTGTGGAGGTGTCAGGTACAGGGTTAGAGCGGAGGTCAAGAAAGTGTCGAAGGACCTGCAGTCCTTCGTGGTGAGGGATAACAGTATAGAGGCTTCGGATGTCCATAGTAAAAAGGATTTTGGAGGAGCCGGGAGGAAAGGAGAAAGAGTTGAAAAGCCGGAGAGCATGGTTGGTATCGTGGATGTGGGAGGGAAGAGATTCCACTAGGGGGGCAAGGACACGGTCGAGGTATTTAGAGATGAGCTCCGTGGGGCAGTTACAGGCGGAGACGATGGGGCGGCCAGGGTTGTTGGGTTTGTGGATTTTGGGGAGGAAGTAAATGGTGGGGGTACGTGGGGTTCGCACAATGAGGTTGGATGCGGTGCGGGGGAGACGGGAGGACGAGATGAGGTCTTGGACGGTAGAGGATACCGTCTGTTGGTAGCTACGTGTGGGGTTAGAGGGCAGAGGGGAATAGAAGGAGGTGTCATTGAGTTGGCGGAAAGCCTCGGCCCTATAGAGGTCCGCGCGCCACACCACTACAGCTCCACCCTTGTCAGCCGGTTTGATGATAATGTCAGCGCGCCGTTGGAGGGAACGAAGAGCCAAGAGCTCAGCCGGGGAGATGTTGAGGCGGCGTTGGCGCGTGGAGAAGTTGAACCGCTCCAATGCACGCTGACAAGCGCCCGCGAAAAGATCCACTGCTAGGATCTGGCCAGGGGCAGGCGTCCACGGGGATGGTCGGCGGCCCAGGCCAGTGAAGCAGTCGTCCTCTTCGTGGGGTGTGGGTGGCGAGTCGTGGTAATGCGCACCTAACCGGACACGGCGCACAAAGCTGTGGACATCAACTCGCGTCTGGAATTCCTTACAGGATGGAGTGAGGGGGATGAAACGCAGACCCCTACCAAGGACGGAGCGTTCAGCCGCAGAGAGGGGAAGATCGGGGGGAATGGTAACAACAGACGGAAGTGGAGAAGGGGTGGGTGGAATAGAAGTAGGAGGGGTGGTAGGTCTCGTGGAGGTCTGAGGGGGAGGGATTGGGGAGGTGTGTGGGGGGTGGTTGGGCGGGGCAGTAGGGTTAGGTGTAGGTGGATGGAGCCTAACGGGAGGGGAGAAGGGGTTGTAGGGAGGGGCAGTGGGTTAGGTGTGGGTGGATGGAGCCTATCGGAGGGGAGAAGGGTGGTGGGGAGGAGTTGGGGTAGTGGCGTCGGGTAGGGTGGAATGGAAGAGTGATTGGAGTTTACGAAGTTTGGTATCAGAAAGAAATTGATGGAAGAGTTGATTCAAATGGAAAATGAAGCGTAGCGTGTTGGGAGCATAGAGAGGCGGCAGAGAGGAGAAGAAGGTGGAGAAAGCAGGAGGAAGAAGGCGGTTGATGGCATGTAGTTTAGACAGATTGGAGCGAATGGTGGCCCGCATAAGGCGGTAAGATGTGGTGCGGAGTATGGGTAAGATGGAAGAATCCGAGTGGAGAGCAGGGTTGAAGTGGAGGCGGAAACCTTTAGGGATGAGTCGGTGATGTAGGCAGCGGCTTAGGAAAGAGACATGGCTAGAGAAGCGGGTTTTTTTAAAAAGAAGTAGAGAGAGAGATTAACGGACGGCTGAAGGCAATATACAGGAAGGAAACGTAGATGATCCTTCAAACGGTGATGGAGGGTGAGGAGGTAGGACCTAGGATCCGGCATGATGGGATAGCGGAAAAAAAACGTTCGAAAAAACAAAAAAAAACAAAAAACAAAAATTATCGTATGAAAAAATAGAAAAAAAGGATAGCGAAAAAAGGGGAAAAAAACAAACGTTCAAAAAAAAAAAACAAAAAAATAATAATCGTATGAAAAAAAACTAGATAAGTAAGCGATAGGGGCAGAAAAGACGGGGCAAACGGAAAAGGGAAAGAAAGAAGGGAAGCAGAGAGAGGGGGAGGCAAAAAAAGGGGGTGCAGGCAGAGGAAACGAGTAGTATGGACATCCAGAGAGGGAAGAAAGAAAGACGGAAAGGAGAACAAAAATTCAGGAAAATGTGGGAAGCATGAAATGAATGTAAAAAAAGTGGTAATATAAGAGAAAATAAAAATACAACAAACGGGACAGTTTATGCGAACAAGTTCAAGGTTGAAAGTTCAAGGTGAGAAATGTGTAGACGTCGTGGTATATTTTTTAAGGATTTCACATCAATGCAAAGTCACTTTGATCCGCGAAAGAGAGGTGCAGCCAATGGTAAGTATCCAAGAGGTAAAGAAAATCCAAGGTAGAGGTAAGTGTTGATAGTGGTATTGGTAGAATATAGGATGAAAGTGAGACCACGTGAGCGCATAATATATAACGGGAAGCTTTAGGAAAATAAACAAAAGACGAAGGCAGGTGGAAAACAAACGAACAATTGTATTAGTATGGCGCTCAGGAAATATAAATAAAACAAGTCTTTAACGTTTCGAGCCTACGCTCTTCAACAGAAAGATACACAGAGAGAGAAAAACACAGAAAGAAGGAGAGAAAAAAAATGCGTGCAGTAGCTAACGAATCAACATGGCGATCTGATTTCGGCCAGAGGTCAAAGATCAAACATGAGACGCGAGAGCGAAATAAGGGGAGATAATAGGGTTGATAAAAGGGTTGAGGGTTGAGGGACCAGCTAAAAGTGCGTGGGAGGGGTCTGGATGTGTGTATGTATAGGGTTGGTGTATGTATTAGTATGTATAAGGGTGTGTGTGTGTGTGTGTGTGTGTATGAGAGAGTATTAGTGCGTAAGATTGGTCTGGACATGCGTATGTATGGGGTTGGTGTATGTATTAGTATGTATTAGTATGTATTAGTACGTATTGGTATGTATAGGTATGTGTGTGTGTGTGAGAGAGAGTATAAGTGCGTATGCGGGGTCTGGACGTGTGTATGTATAGGGTTGGTGTAAGTATTAGTATGTACTAGTATGTATTAGTACGTATTAGTATGTATTAGTTGGTGTGTGTATTAGTATGGCACATCATATGTGATGTGATGTGTAAAGTCATGTGGTGTAGTGAGGAGAAGAGGGGGAGGGGGAGAAGAGGGGGAGAAATGTGCGTGTGTGTGTGAATATATATATATATATATAATTAAGAATTATCGGGGTAATAAATATTTTAGAAATTTTTCCTACGTGTGGCCTAGCGTATATAAAAATTAGTCAAGAGACTTATTATTCATATAAAATACTGTGTGCATTTATCCCTAATTAGTGGTTTGGACGTTAGAGGTTCTTTCTAGCGTAAAGGATTCCTTTGATGAAAACCTCTTAATGTGTTTAAATGTACTCTATATTATATATATATATATATATATATATATATATACATATTAAATATATATATATATATATATATGTATATATATATGCATGTGTGGTAATGTATTCATGTATTTCTTGGTATATTTCCTTGAAGTTATCTGTTAGATAGAGGTTAAGAAGAAACAAAAAATATCTAGCCGAATACAACCTGTATTTATAAATATGCTGAACGATATCCAACCCAGAAAATTAATTTTGTGTACATCACATAACTATACCTAAGCAAACAAACATGTATGTATGTATGTATGTATGTATGTATCTGTGCTTGTGTGAGCCTGTGTATTTGTGAGACCATGGGGGAAAGACCCGGAAGTGGTACTTGACTGAATTCCACGGATAAGTGGACGATAAATCGGAAAGACTGTCTGCAATAATGTTTGGGCTAGTACCTCATATCTCTGCACCGGCTAAGTACGCTGGTAATATGAATAAGGAAGAATACGCCCAGGAAACCCGATGGGTGGGTGGATGATAAGTTGCCAAACAATAGGAAACGCACAGAGGACGACTCGGCGAATAATTTCCGGAATATAAAAATGGATACGGAATCGGTCTCACAAAACGAAAAGGCGGAAACGTAATGGTGCTGCAAGAGCTGCTGGAGAGTATGTAGAAGCGAACGTGGCGTGAAGAATCATCAATGCAAATCGAAATGCAAAGGGCCGGACAAGAAAACCAAAGTGTCTGACACAGCTCAGAGGCCCTGTTTTGGCTCTATCAGCACAGATTATCGGTTGGAGTAGAACCAGGGCCAGATAGCAAACTAGAGTGGCCAATATCTCGTGACTCAACTTGTTTCATGCAAAAGACGTGTGAAGGAATCTGAGAGTCCTGCGAGTTTCGAAATGAAACTACTGGAGAAATTCCCCGAGGAACAGATCAGGAAGTGATTTGAACATAATCCTGAGCTGCATTCATATGAGTGATACTGCAACGAACATAGGAACCACGATGCAAGTGGTATACCAGGCATGTCAGGTTATCTTTAGTGTAGATTAAGCAAAAACAACAAAAAACAAAACCCCCAAAAACACAGGAGAAAAAAGTAGAAATGTCTTTTCCTGATAATTTTTTCAACTTAAAATTCTGTAACAAAGACTTTCGTTATATATATATATATATGTGTGTATGGATATATACATAGTATACGTATGTATATTCTATATACATTTATATGTATATGTATATATATATATACATACACACACACGCACACACACACACACGTGTGTATCTATATATATGTATGTATATCTATCTATCTATCTATCTATCTATCTATCTATCTATATATATATATATATATATATATATATATATATATATATAAAAATACAAACAGGGACAAGAACGTAAAACATTTAGAAGACGATACAAAAAACACGGACGGGACATTCGAAGCCTTCAATCTTCAGTCAAGAACCAGATCATCTTCGCAATTTCGGCTGATTAATCTTATACATATATATTGATTGATTGAAAACATCGACATTTGCGCAACTAATGAACAACCCAACTTGGAATTTTTCTCTTCTATAAACTTAGGGACAATACAACATGTAAGCAGCGCATTAGCAAAGAATCATATTTCATCACAAAGTAGTAACCTCTTCTGAATGCTTCTACCACAGATGGCAGTACTTCAAGGATATTAGAATAATACCCACGCAAATATTAAAAACGATACCTGTATTAGAACAGTCGCTACCCACGAATTTTTTAGAACAGTTCCTACCAGTAATGCTACAACCACAAATCACTTTTATGTCACATGACCATTCCAGTAGCTTCATGGACAGCCTCTACTACTGAACGATACCATTCTCCTCTAATTCTTCTTCTTCTTCTTCTGCTTCTTTTTCTTCTCCTCCGCCTCCACCCTCTTCGCCATCTCCTTCCACGGCTGCTGCTTCTGCTTCAACCATCTTCCTTCAGAACCAAATATTTCTCTGCACCCATAAAGACTATTTTTTTTTTCATTTTTGCTACTACCTACCAAGCCTTCACAAAGGAAAAGAGAAAAACCTGAAAAAAGAAAAAAATAGACCTATTTGAAGAATATGTAAATATTTACAAACCATTTCATTAAATTTGTTCTCCTCTTCCTCCTCCTTCGCCTTCTCCTTCTTCGGCTGCTGCTGTTTAAATGATGAAACATCAGAGCCAAATATTGCTCTGCGCTCACGAACACTATTTCTTCAGATATGCTACTACCTACCGAACATTAACAAAGGGAAAGAGATAACTAGAAAAAAGGAAAATGTCTTACTTATTTGAAGACTATGGAAATTCTTACAAAACATTTCATTCCATTTTTCCTTTAATTTATTTGTTTTTTCGTTTAATTAATATACACTTTTGTTTTACAGTTAGTCGAAAAAAATCAAAACGACTTCAACCGGTATTAACAGTTACATAATGTATTTCATAATAAAATTATTCTAGCATTTTTCACCTTTTTTTCCTTATACACATCAACTTATGCGTTACATTTCAACCTGCTACACACACACACACACACACACATATATATATATATATATATATATATATATAAAAATACAAACAGGGACAAGAACGTAAAACATTTAGAAGACGATACAAAAAACACGGACGGGACATTCGAAGCCTTCAATCTTCAGTCAAGAACCAGATCATCTTCGCAATTTCGGCTGATTAATCTTATACATATATATTGATTGATTGAAAACATCGACATTTGCGCAACTAATGAACAACCCAACTTGGGAATTTTTCTCTTCTATAAACTTAGGGACAATACAACATGTAAGCAGCGCATTAGCAAAGAATCATATTTCATCACAAAGTAGTAACCTCTTCTGAATGCTTCTACCACAGATGGCAGTACTTCAAGGATATTAGAATAATACCCACGCAAATATTAAAAACGATACCTGTATTAAGAACAGTCGCTACCCACGAATTTTTTAGAACAGTTCCTACCAGTAATGCTACAACCACAAATCACTTTTATGTCACATGACCATTCCAGTAGCTTCATGGACAGCCTCTACTACTGAACGATACCATTCTCCTCTAATTCTTCTTCTTCTTCTTCTGCTTCTTTTTCTTCTCCTCCGCCTCCACCCTCTTCGCCATCTCCTTCCACGGCTGCTGCTTCTGCTTCAACCATCTTCCTTCAGAACCAAATATTTCTCTGCACCCATAAAGACTATTTTTTTTTTCATTTTTGCTACTACCTACCAGCCTTCACAAAGGAAAAGAGAAAAACCTGAAAAAAGAAAAAAATAGACCTATTTGAAGAATATGTAAATATTTACAAACCATTTCATTAAATTTGTTCTCCTCTTCCTCCTCCTTCGCCTTCTCCTTCTTCGGCTGCTGCTGTTTAAATGATGAAACATCAGAGCCAAATATTGCTCTGCGCTCACGAACACTATTTCTTCAGATATGCTACTACCTACCGAACATTAACAAAGGGAAAGAGATAACTAGAAAAAAGGAAAATGTCTTACTTATTTGAAGACTATGGAAATTCTTACAAAACATTTCATTCCATTTTTCCTTTAATTATTTGTTTTTTTTTCGTTTAATTAATATACACTTTTGTTTTACAGTTAGTCGAAAAAAATCAAAACGACTTCAACCGGTATTAACAGTTACATAATGTATTTCATAATAAAATTATTCATTATTCTAGCATTTTTCACCTTTTTTTCCTTATACACATCAACTTATGCGTTACATTTCAACCTGCTACACACACACACACACACACACATATATATATATATATATATATATATATATATATATATTATATATATATACACACACATTTACGTTGGGGTTTTTTCAGTCCCCAACTGCCAAATCCACACAGACGGCTTTGTTTATCCGGGGCTGTAGTAGAAGACACTTGCACAAGGTGATACGCAGGGCGACTGAATCTAGAACGTTGTATCTGATTACCTCTTGTCTGATTACCTCGTTGTAAATTAATTAGTACTAGTAAGAGTAAGTGCTCAATTTCTTAAAAGATAATTAATTCACAGTTGCATATGGTAATATTCTTCCTATTTATTAAGTTAAATTTTGACGGAAGAGTAATATAATCTCGAAAATTTTTGACATAGGACTGATAATAATTTTCAAAAGAAATTATGCCTTGTCACAGAATGTTATGAGGAATATGAAACGATTTTAAAGATTAGATATGAGTAGGTAAACAATTCTTTTTTCTTGTGATCAGCATAGCATTTACTATAGCAAAGTGGCGTGCTGGCGGAAGAGTTAGCAAGCCAGACAAAAAATGCAGCGGTATTTCAGCGTTTTTTTTTATTTCTGAGGAAATATTATGGCCGAGATCATCTTTGCGTTCCATCCTTTCCCGGTTTATAAAATATTAGTTACATACTGATGTCGAATTAATCAGCTAGCTCTTTTTCCCAAAATTTCAGGTGTTGTACCTAGAGTAGAAGCGATTATTTCGTTTGATAAAAGTGCATTGTCCTAGAGTAAATATATTTAATGTAATGCTGCTTTAACTTTAAACATATATCCGGGCAATTTTCCGAACATAGAATTAATAGGTTCAATCTAAACGCTTGAATTTTTTTCAGATTATTTTATGCTTATGTTTATGCAAAACTATTTCTGAGTCCTTCGTTGTTATAAACAATTATTTTCCTAAAATATTTTTAGTTACATTTCCGGTAGTTTTCGGCATATTTCTGAGTATGGTATTCATAACTATTTTGAGATTATTTTGATTTTCATTTTAGAACACATATTGTAAATGTTTTGAAGGATATTTATAGGAATAACGTATTGACTTAGAATAGGTGATATTAGAGAAGTACATAAATTAGTGGTGCACCTCCTCTGTAATTGTAACACTTATCAGTTTTATAAATCATAGGATGTATGTTCTTACTCTTGAATTTTAGCATTCTGATGCAACCATTGCCATTGTCTCGAACACTGGGTATAAAACGGTATATATTCAAAACGGAGTTGTGATACACGGTTCAAAAATTTAGCCAAGCACTTCGTTTGTTATCCAGGGAGTGTTGCAGAAGTAGAGGATGTATTTTGTAGGCCTAGAGCTTGTCTCCTTATCTAACGGTCTGATTAGAATCAGTATTTTCCTAAGGATCATAAATAAAGATACACTTAGTGATCATCGAATTTTAGTACATATATATAAATGGAAAAATCAGCATCCATTGTGTTTATAATTATATGTAAAACAGTAATTAGAAATTACGGAGGGAGCAGCACGGAATTTTGTCAGTGAACAGGTCGCGGTCTCAAATCGACGAAAATATTTTGACAAATTAAATTTAGATTTTGAAGTGAATCTAACGGTTTTTATGTGTTTTTTTTAAATGGCTTATAAAGTAATTAGAAAATGGTAGTTATAGCAGTTGAATTGTTTCATGCACATATTATGAGATGGTCATCTTAGATACACAAAACATCAATTGCATACAAGAATTTTGAAGTTGGATAGGTGGAAAATGTATGAGCTCTGTTTAGTGTAATATATGCTTCCTGGAAGATTAAAACATTGGCACTATTTCAGATATTATATTTGGCAGTGCTGTTTTGCAGACGCATTTATCATATCGAAGGATGTGATACGAAACTTAGGGAAGTTTTAAAACTGAATTGTAATGCACATTCCCAATACGTTTCTATTTATGATATAATTGTAGTCTGATAATATCGTATTTAAATGGAGCGGTCCGTTTGAAGGATTGACAAATTTAATTGTTATTGCTTAAAGTGAGATAAATAAATTCTTCAGTGATTTCGAATAACGTCTGTTATTCACACTTACATTAGCTACCACTTATTGCGAAGTTGTACACAGACACAAGCACACACACACACACACACACACGCACGCACACACACACACTCACACACACATACACACATATATATATATACATTTACGACGGGCTTCTTTCAGTTTCCGTCTACCAAATCCACTGACAAGGATTTGGTCGGCCTGAGGCTATAGCAGAAAACACTTGCCCAAGGCGCCAAGCAGTGGGACTGAAACTAGGACCATGTGGTTGGTAAGCAAGCTACTCACCACACAGCCACTCCTGCCTTTATATATATATATATTTATATATGTGTATATATATATATATATATATATATATACATACATATATATACATATATGTATATATACATATCTATCTATCTTTCTTTCTGTATATATGTGTGCGTGTGCGTATGTGTGTAAGTATTTTATGTCCATTTTTCGTTTCTACTTATCTAAACTCCTCTTTCATGCTCTGCCTTTCTTTCAAGATTTCAAGATCTTAATCCGTTTTATTTTTTCATTACTTCTCGTCCGATCCTTTTTATCATTCTGTCATTATTTGACAATGCCCTCCTATTTCTATTCCTTCGCTCACTGTATATATCTCATTTCGAAGCTAAATTTCAGCGTCTCTCCTACTAGTAGACCGAAAAACATGTTCTTACTATTCCTAACATGTTTTCCTCTTTCATCTGTATAAATCACCGGAGCGAAATTTGCAGAAATAAACATGAAATAAAACTACTGTTTCATATCCGTTCTTTTACTTAGGGGATAAAAATAAACTACCAACAGCCAAACCAATACAATTTAAGGTCCTTGCATCAATGCAATAAATGTGGTTCAAAAGAAGGCCACATAACGTTGGCCAGAATATTTCTATTGTACTTGCAAGTATAAAAGACATGCTATATGAAACCAGATCACTAAAACAGAAAGATACAAACGGAACAAAAAAATATATATAATATCCATTTATTCATCAAAAGAATGTCATTATATTTTAACTATAGGTCTACTAAAAATTTTATCACTCCTCAGATGAGATAATATATGGACTACCGGACGCCTAATTCCATCATAATGGTGGTGTAATAACTGTAAATGTTGTGAAGAACTCCATTCTGAAAAGAAATTAGTAACAATTAATATTCAAAAACTAGTGCTAGTTATAAGTTAGGTAGGTTTAGAAAATATATTAGCTGCCCTTTTCTAATATACTGTACTCATTCATTTATCTAGGTATTTGACCATAGGTTATTATTTTCCTTTCATGCATATTTCATAATTATAATCCATTTGAACTTAAAAGCTAGCTCGTTATATCTGCCTGTAAGCCACCTTATTCAATGTATGTGAGTTTATAGAGAGTGCAGTGAGTTTTAATGCAGTGACAATTGAAAAATCTAACGTTGTAGACGTTTGAGTTTGAAGAAGCAAACTCTAAGAAGAATATTTCTCGTCTGACTACACTGTTACTCACTTCCTCGCATTTATATCATGTATAAAGTCATAAAATTGTCAATTCTAAATCAATGAAATTATCTCATGGTTCTAGAAAACAACAAAACACAATATTGACCAATCTTTAAGATGAAGCGACCCACTGCTTGCTTCACATTCCAGATATTAGCGTTCCAAACATTATACTCCCTACAATATACAATCTCTTTACTCTTTACTCTTACTCTTTTACTTGTCTCAGTCATTTGACTGCGGCCATGCTGGAGCACCGCCTTTAATCGAGCAACTCGACCCCGGGACTTATTCTTTGTAAGCCCAGTACATATTCTATCAGTTTTTTTGCCGAACCGCTAAGTGACGGGGACATAAACACACCAGCATCGGTTGTCAAGCACTGCTATGGGGACAAACACAGACACAAACACACACACACACACATATATATATATATATATATATACATATATACGACGGTCTTCTTTCAATTTCCTTCTACCAAATCCACTCACAAGGCTTTAGTCGGCCCGAGGCTATAGTAGAAGACACTTGCCCAAGGTGCCACGCAGTGGGACTGAACCCGTAACCATGTGGTTGGTAAACAAGCTACCTACCCCACAGCCACTCCTGCGCCTATCGTATAGAGATATATTTGAAAATTACCTATGTCTATGCTTGCTATTATTCTAACAACTGTTATTAAAACATTCCACTTCTAATAAACTGTTTCTCAATTCAATACCAAGAGTGCTTTACAACCTCACATTGTATTGTATGTGGGTCTCCAGGATTAGATAATGGTCAATCTCAAGATAAATAAAGAAATTATTCAAATATATGGATCCTGTAAATTTTGTTTCTATGTATTTCATCGACCTCAAAAGAACTAACAGAAGTTATATTGTGTTAGATTTTTACTGGGAAATGCTAATAGCATTAAAAGAAACGGAACAAATTATTCTTATAATCAATATACTGATTCTATGAATGTGATGACTGTGAGACATGGATGGAGTTTTCTCTTGTTTACAATCGAGTGTTGCTATTCTTGTTTTCATCCTTTGCTCAGCTTTCCTATGATTTTATCTTTCCGGTTAAAAGTCTATGCATGAGATCTGAAAAAAATTTTCATAGTGTTATATGTTTAAGCATGAAACAAATACCACAATAATTTTTATCTTGTCAATCGTATTGATAGTTTAATAGTTTTATTATCATTATCTCTGTAATTATTTATATACTCATATATACTCATAAAATCAAATACACTCGCACACACATGATTTTGTCAAAATTTTCCAATGCATAACAATCTACAAACTGAAGTTAATTTAACTTTGTGAATTCAATTGAATATAAGTCATTTGACTTTAAAAATGATAAAAAACGAACTGGGCTCGAGGATAGGTCGCACACTGCAAATAAGATCAAATACCAAGCTAATAATTCCACTTAACCACCGTACTAGATGAAACTTTAGATTCTGTTTATAATTTGAAAGAGAAATCTGACCTTTGCAATTCGAAATTGAAATATGCCATAACCTGATTTTTATAACCCAAGCACTAATGACTTTGAAACCTCTCTTGTATTTCTGAACTGTGAGCAAATTCCTCGGCCAATTCAGCGAATTTCTCTACTAATTCAGGAACGTATTCTGCTACTGCACCGCAAAACACTGTAATACATCCAAATTTCACTTACAAAACTTTAATTGAACTCAGATTATAAATTACCACAGACCCTGCAGAGGAGTTTAAACCGAACCTTGTAAATAGCCGGCGCAGTTTGGTCCTATATTGTTAAACAGAAAAACACATACGAGTTTATAGTAACAACCTTCGTTCACTAAGAGGGTTTAATTATAAATGAAACGTTAGAATAGATTATATAACTATAACCTATTTACTCATTTATTAAACGTGTAATCATTCAAAGAAGCACATATTCTGCATATACAGATGATGATGGCTGATTCATCGTTTTGCCCATAAAAAATAGGAAGAAAGTCATAAATAAAAGAGAATAAAATATAATATCTGTACGAAAATGAAATAGGGAATATAAACCCTAAAATCTTTTATCGCAGTACGAATGTGAATGTCGAAATAAGTTTTTTCAGCTGTCATGAAAGACCAGCGAGTGCGAACATCTTAAGAGGACCATTAAAATACTTGCTAAGACATAAAACGAGAATTATGAAGAAAAGGGAAGACTGAAACGAGCGCTCCTACGAAATATTGGTGGAACAAATGTGACAAAAATAACAGTGAATACATCAAGTTATATATATATATATATATATATATATATATATATAAGTGTGAAGTGTATGTCTCTGTGTGTACACGAAAGGCGTGGGTGGAGACCCATACTTCCAAGTTCGTTTAGAGGAGTTGGAGAAAAATGGAATATGTTGAATGAAATAATAATTTACTGATCCTCCTGTACTTTTTGTTACCTGAAGTCAGAAACTTTTCAGCACCTCCTGTCGTATATGCAAACATACACATATACACATATAAGTACATACACGCACATATGTATGCCTATATACATATACATACATACATACATACATACATACATACATACATACATACATACATACATACATACATACATACATACATACATACACATACATACATACATACATATATATATATATATGTAAGTATGTATGTATATATATATATATTATATATATATATATGTATATATATGTATAAACATACATACGATTAGTAAATATGCGGACTGTTGCACAGTACCGAAGCTAGAGCACGCAGAGTGAAGCCGCTTGGCAGTGATAGAACTTGAACATTGTAGTACAAGCGAACTACATTTTAAAGTTGTAGCTCATTACGCTGTTTACAGCAGTCCTAGGAAGGATGATGTGTAGCTTGAGATCGTGGTATTGACGATGAGAGTGGAAGTCACACCTGCTTAGAGGCCTGCGCAAAGTTGCAGAAAGTGTATCGAGAGGAATATATTAGCTCCACACAAGAGTACTAGTGTTTCAGACGTTTCCAAGGAGGCCGAAAAATATCGATATTGACGAACGTTCTGGGAGACCCGCAACCAGCAGCACTGAAAAAAAGATCGCAGATGTTGGGGCAAATCGTGGAAGCACAATCTGTCTATCAGAGGATGTGCAGATTAGTTGCGGTCCAGTTCAGTCCATTATCACAGAAGATCTGCATGTAAGATGCGTGTCTGCCAATTTTGTGCCAAAACTACTTTCAATTGACCAAAAGGACAATCGGGATTCGGTTGCACAAGTTCTCTTTGCGTCGGTGACTTTTTGAAAATTTGCGTAATCCTCTGAGCAGAATTAACTAAGCTTTTGGAAAAGTTTGATACAGACTCTGCTTCATCTCTCTTAATTTTAATGCGACGATTACACGCTATACGCATTCCTTCTAATCAATGTTGTAAACAGCGTGAGCTAGAACATTAAAACTTAATGCGCATGCAAAGCAGGGTTCAAAGTCGGCTTTACTGTCCGTGCTTTACTCTGCGTGCCTTAAGTTCGTGACTATGGCAACAGTCCAGAAACATATTGATCAGAACACGTATACACACACACACACACACACACACACACACACATATATATATATACATATATATATGAGAAAAATTATTGCTCACAACGATCGTTTCGACGTATCCTGAATCGATCCAGCGTGAATGGGATGCTGTAGAACATGATGCGTCGAAATTATCGTTATGGTGAATAAAGATTCACGTATATTCCATTTCCTGTATATTATATTTTACGTCCGCTTTCTATCCAATTTTCGGATATAACATTTTCTGTCATTTGCTATATAATGAACGTACGCAGAGTAATTCCCGATGAAGATCCAGAGATAATTGTATTAATACCATGGATGACGTCAAGTGCATATTGGCAGAGAACATGCTTGATCGGCGTACATACATACATACGCACAGACCCATCCACACACATACATGCATACATAGAGAAAGGAGAATGCTGATGCGAAGACTACAGATATAAGTCATCACTGGAAATCTAAAGTTCTGTAAAACTTTCCAAAGATTTATCCATTAAGCATATACGAGCATGTATCTAGATATACAAATATACGCATGAGACAACATACATAAAATAAAACATATAAATCTGCAGGTACACATACATACGTCCGTCGGAAGGACAATCCCGACGACAGAGTAATGAGAACCCACAATATTTTAGAAGCCATAGACACTCATAAATAAAAGGAATATTGGTGGAATGTTCCAGTGAAGAGATCGATAAAATGTAAGCACAACTGACCTGATATAATGATTAGGGAGAGAGAAGAGAAACTAAGCACAATTGTGGAAATCAGCTACCTATCGGATGTTAACAAACAGCTGGAAGTCAGTGGAAAAGAAAATACCTACGCTAAACTATTGGCAAATCGGCAGCTACTCTGTCCATATTACAAGTTCAGGTTTATAACTAATTATTTGGTTCTTGTGATAAGTAACACAATGCCGAAATACCAATCTTGAGTAATTAGGCTTCTCAAAACCAAAACTGAGAAAGCTAATTCGAAGACTGCGGATCGAATCCATCACTGGAACTGTAAAAATCTGTAAAACTTACTTACCAAAAGTTTATCGTTAAAATATATATGCGCATTCTTAGATATGCAACTATATGCGTGGGTATACATTCCTAAAACATACAAACGTACACACATATACCTACCTACCTACCTACCTACCTACCTACCTACCTACCTACCTACCTACCTACCTACATACATACATACATACATACATACATACATACATACATACATACGTACATGCATACATACATACAAGCAAAAATACCCTGTTGTTGATGTTGAATTTACAATGAAGGAGCCTTTGAACTAGGTTAGAAACCGGGTTTTTTCTATTGTCATGAAATCTTGAAATATACTGAATAATGACATACTTACAAAAATATCATGTTCTGTTATTGAAATTTCAATGAAGGAGGGTTGAATCTAGGTTAGACATTGACTCTTTCTCTATTGGTAAAAAATCTTGAAATAAAACAGTATAACGCCATATATGGATATGGGTCCATCCTCTCGACAGTGGGGGGTAAACTTTCAACCACGAAACATTTCGTAGTGTGGTGTAAATCATATACAATAAATCGAGATTTATTCCATTGTTAATACATTACCTGTGAAAAAGAATATGGGGCACCCATCATTACAAATTTGAGTAATAAAGAAAAATGTCTCTATACATGACAATCTGTAAAGCCACTTATGTTACAATAAAAATTACTTCATTTTTTGCATGAGAATATATATTTCAGATATTATATTGACATGTGTCATGTAAAATGTGATGCCAAAAATGACAAAAATATTAATATGTGCCAACAGAATCGTAATTTCCATAGTATTATATATTTTAGGTATCATAAGCCCCTTGGAATAGCTTCATTGTAATCCAAGTATATAAAATATATATCAGTAGGAATTTTGAAGATTTCAGAGACGGTTGGAAAATGTATACTAGGGATGTATGTATATATGTATGTATGCATGTATGTATGTATGTATATGTGCATGCATATATATATATATATATATATATATGTACATGTATAATTATGTACTAATGTGTAGTAAATATATATATATATATATATATATAATATATATATATATATATACATATATATATACATATACATACATATATATATACACATATATACATCTAAAGAAGTAAAGAATGCCATTGTGGTGAAAGGGCATGAAAATGTAATTTGTGAGCTGTATACATATCACATAATCCTAATACTTATAACAAACAGAACAACAACAAACAGAAGGAAAGTAATATTTATGATAAAAATAACAACACTAATAATAATAATATAATAATAATAATATAATAATAATAATAATAATAATATGATAACAATAATAGTTTGCACATAAATATAACGAAAATTATAAAACAAACATGTAAATTTGAAACAGGGTATTAATGTAACTCAACATCAAAAAGAATTTTATGTATATTAAGAAGGTTAAAAATGTAAAAAAAAAAAAATTGCAACGTAACTTTTGAAAAATTTAGTTTCAGTGAAATAAATATCAATCTGAGAAGAGTTATAACGCAGAGGAAAGCATTTTTAGAAATATTAAATATTGTATTCTTTGAAGTGTATTGGCGAAAAAGAAGAAAAAAAGGAGAAGTCAGTATATTACCATGTACATGAGTGGATGCGATATTTTAAATTCCATATTTAAATAGGTATATATCTACGTTCATGCGTACATATATACGCGTATACTTATACGCACAGACACAAAAACACACGCACGTATATATATATATATATATATATATATACATACAGACATGTGGATGTATATAAATTTCCGTAAGCGTGAGCAAATTCACTTCAACGAAACATACACAAACATATATATTACATGGCTTTGATCTTCAGGAAATTAAACCGAATGAAAAATATATTTATTCTTACGCTTGCTCACAGTTAGAAGCATACAATTCCTACTCGTACATTTCACTCACTCTCTTTCTCTCATATCCTCCCGTATACATACTCACACAAATATTTATTTGTCAATAAATTCACATTTTTATGAATGTGCAAATTCCTTCCTAAGCAAGTGTGATCTATATTTCATACTCGCTTATTGTTTTACTGCATCGATGTCAAATGTAGGTTCATATCTCAGTCTGTAAAATAAGAGGGAATTTCTGCGTTTTATTTAGGTAAATCTCCATACTTTCTCTGCAGATACACTTTAAAAAGTTTACAATATAAAATGCATACATTCCTCTACATTGTATGCTTCGAATAATTGGTGTAAGCAATTAAAAGATTTCTCAAAGGGAGTTTGGAATCATATTTAAAAGGTAACACAGTTCATGTGCTCTCAGTTGTTTTCTGTTATTCCATATTGTAATTGATCGTCAAGTTTAAAAAACTATTTTCTGTCCAAAAGTCCTGCCATATAATATTACCGCCCCAATAAACATAAATATAGGAAAAATGTAAACAGACGTTTCGGGAAAATACTTGCCTAATATGTAACACATGATTTCACGCAAGCCACCAATGACGCCCACTCCAAACTACAACTAAAGAATCTAGATACTTAGACCAGGCATGCACAGTTAAATCAGTGGTATATGCAGACGAGGTGAACTCTATTTTCACAAACAACCTGGAAGAGAATAATTATACTGAACTGCGTGAAGCTCTTGAAAGGAACACCAGAACCACCAGTTGTTTTTCAAGCATGTAAATAAAAGGAAAATCGCTAAGTTTTTATTTCTATGAATTTATTAAGTCAAATATATCCAAAACCGTCACTGGAATAACATGGAGAGTTCTGCACCATACATAAACAAATAAAAAGGGGAACAGTACGTATCCTTCATAGATTGAAGGTCTGCAGTGACCTTCTAAAGACGAGACAATCTTGATATGTTCCTGCAAAAGGACCGGTAGGCGGTGTTCTCACCGCATTAGAAACATAGGTTAACGCACTTTAGAATTTCCAACATTCCACTACCCACACAAGTTATATTAGCATTCAACATTAAGAATATTCTTCATCAACTAGGGTTAAATAAACTTAATATTTCTTCTCCTATCCATAAAGTTTTTCTTTTCCTTCCATTCCAATATTTTTACTATGTTCTCCTTTTATCTCCCAAACGATTACGAAGTAGCAATGACATTTCAGTATGAAAATGTTGTGAGACAATATGTTCCGCTGCAAAAGCCTGTTTGATTACTTCTGTAGCCGAGCATGAATCTATTCTTCGATTCATTCAATTATATATATATATATGTATATATATATATATATATATATATATATATATATATATATATATATATATATATATATATATATATATATAAATGTGTGCGTGTGTGTGTACGGTGTGTCTCATGGACTTCACGAGAGTTTCACAGATTAAGCACTAATCAACATTTCATATATATAAGAAAGCACCAGCCTAAAGTGATTCGTAGTGTAACCAAAACACGATGAAACGTGGTTTGGAATTAAAGTTGTTAACCATTTAAATTTGGCTATTGTTTCTATAAATTCGATGCTAGAAGACAGAATAGCATTATTAATGACTATAAAGTGATGGAAATTTAAAATCAAGAATATCGTTGCTTTCAGTAAGATAATAAGATAATTCATAATTTTATTTTTTATGTAGCTATATTAAATTTTAAAATATTTTAATCTTAACAATAAAGATCATTGTATTATTACATGTTGGATGTGGCTTGGTAATTTGCTTTAATTTGATCAAATAAATATTCTATAGAATTAAATTACTCTAGATTATTTTGCCAGATAATTCTTTGAACTATAAAATTTTTCATATTGTTCATTAGATAAAATCTACACAGATCCTGCCTGATGATGTGTATTGCGTGACGCATATCGCGTGACGTAGTCCAACTTCTCGTTGAGAGATGCAGTATTAGTCAGTCGTATCCCACAATGCATTCGCACCAGTGATCGCTCACTATTTGTAAATATCCAAGGATCATTTAGCGGCGCCATTTTATTTAATTTGAATTACAGTAACAGACTGAATCTGCCTAGATTTAAAATATATTTTACACTAAAATTATTCACAGTTTTATACATGTACAGGTTTCTATGAAACAGGATAATTGTTTCCTCTTTTTAGTCACTCCAGATATAATTCAGTGTAAACGTTTTTCATAACCTTCTTAATGGAAAGTAACACTGCATACATTTTGAATTGTTTAATATTTATTAAACGCAGTATTTCTCATCAATTATTTACATGACATTCTTTCCTTAATAATTTTCTGTATCAACGCATGACTTGTGCAAATTACACACACACACACACACACACACAAAGACACACACACACACACACAAAGACACACACACACACACACACACACATATATATATATATTATATATATATATATATATATATACATACCTTTCCTAACAATAATTTCGACGCTACAATTCGGATATATCATTCATAATCTTACTTGGAGCTCTGAGAATACAAAGTTCTATTCAAGAAAATTGCATAAATTATGCTGGAGAGTTCTACAGCAAATCAGCTTCTACTATATTTCCATTAAACAATGATATAACAGTGTAATGTAATATTCGCTATTATCATAAATGCATTAAATAAACAAGAATATACTCAATTCAAATAATCAATATTTGTTCCAGTATACAAATATATTTGAAGTTGCTAATGTAATCTTTAAATAAATTAATATCAAAACAAAATCAAACGAAATACTTTTTGTCCTTTAGTGACTGCTTTATGAAAGAAAAATCTGTTTAAGTAGCGATTTATAACACTATTGAGCACATTTTCAAAAATATCTTCTTAGCATTATCGTAATTTTCTGCGGCTGAGTATCAGCGCCAGCGAAACAGCTATACAGTTGTCGAATCCTAGTCGTTCGACACGGTAATTAAACTTCGAGTATAAATTCTACGTAACGATAACCAAAATTGAAAAAGTATTAGACATCATCAGAGTATAGCATGCGTACCAAATTTGAGGACCCTTTTCTTATCCTGTAAATCTTCTTTCAGTTAATCTAACTTGTATATATGACCAGCCATAGATGTATTAAATGAAAATAAAATTTCCAGTGGTCTTGAACCGTTCCATTTAGTGTTCAGAGTCAGCAGCCTTTATAAAATGAAAATAATTTTATATCTGTTGTTGGAGTTAAAATTGAAAACGTTCAAGTGATTGTTTTTTATTTCTTTATTGCCCACAAAGGGCTAAATATAGAGGGACGAAACAAGGACAGATAGACGGATTAAGTCGATGACATCGACTTCAGTGCGTAACTGGTACTTAATTTATCGACCCTGAGAGGATGAAAGGCAAAGTCGACCTCGGCGGAATTTGAACTCAGAACGTAATGGGAGACGAAATACCTATTTCTTTATTACCCACAAGGGGCTAAACACAGAGAGGACAAACAAGGACAGACATAGGTATTAAGTCGATTACATCGACCCCAGTGCGTAACTGATACTTAATTTATCGACCCTGAAATGATGAAAGACAAAGTCGACCTCGGTGGAATTTGAACTCACAACGGAACGCAGACGAAATACCGCTAATCATTTCGCCCGGCGTGTTAATGTTTGGGCGATCTCAAGTGATTGTTTCTATTTCATCGATCTTTCTACACTTTAGAATCATAAGATAATATTTCTCCACCAGTTTGCTGCTCATGCACAAACGTCTTAACGATATCACACACAACCACACACACCATAGCCTTTTAAATTAGATAAGCCGGCGTGCTTCTCCCTTTGCTAAAACACCATTATTATCAAACGATCATATAAGTTAACATCTCATAATCTTACCTAAGCAACAAATCTATGATTGAGCAGAGCAAATTGATTTCCAGATTGCAAGAAAAATCAATGTTATTTTAGACATTATTTTCGACAGCTAAATATATTTTATTGCCTTGTTACTCATTAGTATATCTGGATATGTTAAAGAATGATTCATAAATATAAAACATAAATTTAAACAGGAAATTTCTATTTTTAGCTAGTAATGCTCAAAGCATTTTACAACAACTTGATCAACATAAAATATATTATCAAGAACGAAAGCAATGAAAATAATTGCAATCCCAGCAAAAATGAATATATCATTAGCAGCTCAACGAGAAAAAAAAGGACGATACCCGTCGTTTTTCATTACTGCTATAGAAAGTATAACCAATTAGGAAAGTGTGAAGTATATACTCATTATAAAACGAAAAACAGAAGAATAAAATATACTTTGAAAATTATTGAAATATTTCAGAGGTAAATGTGAAACAAAACGTGATTCGTTACTAAAATTGTATTGGATTATCTAGATATTGGCAGATGACACCCTCGTTCATTTTGAATGCATGTATATTTATTGGACCTGCTGCATAACACCACCGATGAAAATGAAGATATTCATGATATATGGCATCGTGGTAGGGCTTACCTTAAAATTGCTTTCACATTTTAAATATTGGCAATAAAAAATTTTGTCAGCTAACACCCAACGTTTGTAAATGAGCCCTTTGTCCAAAATTGCTATATTTACCATCGGAAAAAGAAAATATACATGAAAGTAATGTTTTAAAATAATAATAGATTTTTTCTTATATACAGCTTATGGTATATATTGAAGGAAAAATAATAGGGATGTTTCAACATGGATCATTGACAGTAATAACGATAATAACATGAAGGTGTGTGCATTTGTATGCCGTGTGTGTGTGTGTGTTTGTGTGTGTGTGTTTTTTTTTTATTTTGAGTTTGCGGAAATGTTGGAATTTAAAGAGAAAACACTTAAAACATTATAAATCTGAAAGAGAACAGCGCAGTTATAAGCCAAGTTCCATGTATCATTTGAATAAAAACGAAAACAAAATTCTTGTAATATTTCATTGGTTAAATTCTCATCTAATGTGACATATACAATTTAAATAGACTTAGAATAAAAGAAAAGACAAGTTCGAATTACTAGTTTAATAATTGCATATATATGTAAATGATATATTCAGTTTCTGAAATTGTGTATTCACTTTCAAAAGTTGTACAAAGTAACATACACAAGAATATATACAAATATACACACAACTACATACAAGGCCCAACACCGACAAAACAGTCCTACACACAGGGCAATAAATGAATAGCAATATCCAAAATAGTAACATATTAATTGATGGGTCACAAAATACAGTTTAGTAGAATACAAAATGTATCTTATTTTGACAGGAATAATTGACTTGAACACAGAAGCGACATAATAGTGGTTTATTGGCGCAAGTGGTTATGAATTTTTCCTGTATCGACGTACTATAGGTTGAAGGCTACCATAGGTTTCATGTTAAGTATAATATATTAATATTTTAAGTTTTCAAACCGATCACATGGAGACAAACGCCATTCCCACGTGATCGACTTGAAAAATTGGTAAGATTATTTCGACGTTTTTCTTAACATGAAACCATTGGTAGACTTAATACATACACATATGATATTATACATATTTCTTCTTAAAGTATACATACATAATATTATATTACATAATACATGTTTGGCTTAACGCATGTTGCTTCAAAATTTACACGATGCTTGTCGATAAAAAAATGTATTGAGTTCCTTTTAATCTCACTGTTTGCACTGTGAATAAAAAAGCTGAAATGCAAAAGCCAATTAGTTAGAACAAGAAATGAACTAGCAAGCTAGATTGACGTCTAAATTCATCGAATGAATCTTAAAAGATAAATGTGACAGCTATTCTTGTTCGAACAATGAAATTTTGAATATTATAAATTAGCAAAATCGGCATGTGCCTATGTACACAAATATACATATATAAAAATCTAGATAATGCATACAGACATGGATATGTTTGTGTCTGTGTGCCTGCGCGCGTTTGTGTGTGTGTGTGTGTATTTGTGTAATTGCCCTTCACTTGTGTCAAAGGAAAACATTTATTGAAAATTAGCTGTATAGTACTTTTGTTGGTTTTTCCTCACACTTCAAGATCATAGAAATTTTGAAGTGTTAACACCTAAGTCTGTCAATACGCACATGCAGAGGGCACTGTGACAGTATACTTTTAGATTTATCCTAATTTACACATGGACTGCACTTTGTCCAATTCTATTTTACGAACACAACATAGTCGAGTTTGTTCTGCTCTCTTGATTTCGAAGGAGCAAATACATCAGTATACTGTGTCATCATCAAATCTGGCGCCACCAAATTCTTTTAGCTCAGTAGACTCCGCTAAATTAATATAATTGAAAATCTATCACTTTAAACGAGCAACTCGTGAAGCAATTCAACTAGAGACTTTTAGAAGGATATATTTACTGTTGCGAAGTGTATTGATATGGAAACTAAATCATTGCAAAGCTGGTTTCATTGACATACTTGTATGTCTACCAAGAAACAATATCAATTCAAAGGCAATATTGGTTCACTAAAAGATTTATGCAACGTCATTTTATGTGTAGAGTAAACTGAACGAAGTTTCATTTCCGTATATTCTATATTTTCTCCTTTAAATGTGTGTCAAATTTCTCTGTAATTTTATGATTGACTGTTTATCTGTTGGTATAACCATTATCAATGCGTATATTATAGTTCCGATTTCATTTCACATTAGCAGAGTCCATGCTAATGTATATTAATTTTTTTATTAGCCAATAGCTTTCAACTCTGTTAGTACTGCTATTACATCACTTGTTAAGGTTTCAAGTGAAAATATTGCCAGCAGTGCTTTTGTTGCGACGTTTCGTATCCGACACTCATGATGTAAACAAGCAATGAGATCGAAGTGATCTAATAACACTGCTAACACAGTAGAACACGGCACTGTCCTATAAAAACGTCTAATATAATGGACGTATATTATGGTTGCATAACGGAATACCGTGTCCTTGCAAGTCCTTAATATTTACGTATCAGCTTCCAGGAATGTATTTATGTTGTAAAATTTCTATATCCATTAACGTTACATCTCTATATCTATTTCATTGTTAGATTAGATCATGCGTTTCGGATGCGAAACGTCGTAAAAATATCATTCCTGTTAATAATTTCTACGGAAAAACTTAGGAGTGATGTAATATCACTACTAATACAGTTGAACACGATATTGACTTATAAAAAACATTTAATATTTTTTGTAGTATATTATGGTTGCATTACGAAATTCCATTTCCCTAAAAGCCATTGATATTAAAATAATAATACTATATTGTAAACCTCGAGCTCGCAGTAACGTTAGCCCGCCGAGCATTTAATTTTGGTGATGTATTTGTTGTAGATTTCAGATGTGTGGGAAATCAGAAATGCATACTCAAAACATTGGTTGGATCGTTACAGCGAAACATTTCATGAAATATGGGGAAATTGAATGTAACCGTAACACTAGCGAGATTTCAAAGTTGGCGTTACATGGTCGTAAAAATTTGCGTTTATGAACTCAATGCGATATTTATCACTTCTATCACAATCATAAATACTATGTAAATTGCAGCTTTATTCCTATATGACTAAAAAAGATACTTCCACTTATCGTAAATGTTTGAGTTTAAAAAATTCACAGGAAGTGTACCATCTATGTGGTTAGAAATTCTGCTTGAAATAATAGGTAAATTTGTGCTAAATGACATATATACATACTCGAAGAAAGAGTAATGAAGTCCATGATATAAATAATAAAGGGTTTGCTCTTACTATAATGTAACACTTGGGTGTCTGCGCAAAAATAAGGTTTATAGTGATTTTAGAAGAATGACGAGGTATGAGAAGAATATATTATATTGTCCGGAAAGTTCGTGCCGATTTTTAAAGGAAACAAAAAGGTCAATAAATACTTGCCATTACATTTTTAATCAACCAAATATGAACCATTTTCTTGCACAATGCGCCTCCATCATTCCTTTAACTTGAAAATACATTCTTCTCAGAATTAAGGTGGTTTCATAGCAATGAATTCTACACGGTAACTTTTTACGCCATCCAAGGAATTGAAATTTTTACCATTAAGACTATTCTGCAGAGAATGTTTTGCATACATATTTACATATTTGCATATAGATGTGGATGTATGTATGTGTATCAGTGTGTATATATGTATATATATATGATTGATTCTAGTTTCAGCTCATGAGCTGTGGTCATGCTGGGGCATATATGAATATATATATGTAAATATATATGATTATGATTGTGAGTATATGGTGTGTATATAGTAATGTCTATGTGTGTGTATGTGAGTTTGTGTGTGTAGTTATTGTGCTGATTGCAACAAAATATTTCTCTTCTGCTGAAGCTTCTAACTAGACGATGTTCGTTAAATATGGATATTTCGGGAAAAGCAAACTCTTTTATCTTACTCTCTTTTTGTCTAATCGTCTTATATAATTTTAACTTAGATTGTTGCTTATGTGACAGAAATCATTAGAGCGACGATAAAAAACTAAAATAAATCGATTATTTATTCAGCATAATTCATGTAATTCTGGCAAGGAATGTAGATTCCTTTCATTGTAATTTAACTGTCTGTTGCAAATAAAATTTTAATTTATTTTATTGTAATGCAAATTTAAATTATTGCTACACTTTATAAAGTCGGTGCCTATTCACTTCCCGAAAAGATTCATTTCTTGCGATTAAGAAGATCAAAGATATTTGGTCAGAGGACACATTGAATAAAACGTGTTTCCATCTACTAGCCAAAGGACCTTAATTGTTTCCTAAAACGAGTGTTATTAGAGATGTACTATATATGCAAACCAGGCAGATAAAGAGAAGCTTATGTCGTAAAGGCCGTCCTGATAAGTATCATTAAGTA
>NC_042999.1:40035181-40077681 GCF_006345805.1 Octopus sinensis | reverse complement strand
TTATCGTCCGTCTGTTGTCTGAGCCTCTAATCCAAATTCTTGAGCAGCAACTTTACACGTTTATGAATTTACGGGACCATCTTTAAACCAGGTGACACACTGTTTATTTACAGATTCGAAATCTCCATATAGCCATCTTCAGGTTTTATGTTTAACTCTATTTGAATCTTCGCACGCCTACTATATTATATTATCATATATGCTTTTAAGAAGCCCTTTTCAGTGTCATACATTTGAATTTTCCTTATAATTGAGAATTCTTTATGTGAAATCTTGCTTCACATTGGCATACAAAAAAGCTCATATAAATCGAGAGGAAATGCGTTATATGTAAGGATACATTACTACAAGCGTGAGAAGTTTGAACAACAAAAGTTTTTTATTTGCACGAACGGAAACCAGTATCTATACAGTTGCTGGTGTAGGCCAAAAATGAAAATTCTACGCCCACTCAAAGTTGACGTTTTGATATGTGAAGATAGAATCACATCGTTACAATTTAAACATAAGGACAACGTTATCTATATGATAAAATTTCCCTACACCCTCAAAGAATGTTAGGCACAATATCCTTAATGTGTGTTTTGTGCAATGTATTTTAAAAAATCAGATTTTAAAGGTTGCTTAAGGGAAACGTTTACTTTCATATACAGGGTGACGTTGTTCTCATTCAAATATATGCTAACATCAACGCTATTTTCTCTCTAAATACGCATATATATCACCGTATTACTTACAGGCAACACAGACGAGAACTATATATATCGTAATGCATGCATATTGAATTTTTTATCGAGGCAGGCATTTATAGAAATAGATTGTGTTTTATTATTTAGTAAACGAAAAGAATAAAAAATGAAATACTTCAAGTAAAATGCCAGGTTAATTTCAAATGCAAAATAGTCTAGAATATCAAAGTCAAATTTTGAATTTTTTTATATTATGTGTAAATAAATGTATCGCTTTCCATTTTTTTTATTTTTCAGGAAATTTTATTAAGCAGCCAACGTGATCGTCATTGCTGTCACATGTACATAGATAACAGTTGGAATATAATGTCCATGTTAACGCAGTAACATCGATATAAGCAATATATAGAAGACTGTGTGTAGTAACGGGATGTATTGTTGATGTTCGAGTTTTTGCATATTTAATTAGCTGGTCATTTACATATCAATAATAGAGGAACATATGTGTATGTTCTTATGAAAGAAATATAAAAGAAATACTATTCACAGAAGCAACAATATAGTAGAACACATAGCAGGCTTACTGAGAAATGTAAACCTAGTTAATCATTTCAAACACTGATGAGTCTCATTAGCATATTTGAGATTCGAATATATTATTAGGTAATTTGCATGTTTAATTAGATTGTTATTCGGGACGATATAGTTGAGCACACATGACTTGCATAGGAATAATTATTAAATCTGCTACTTAACAAATATTTCCTTTACGCATATTAATTGGATGAACTGATTTTCTATCATCTCTGTATTTAGCGGAGATACTTTTCTAAGGAATCTGTATTTTGAAAAGTAATTTGTAGTAATACGCATCAAATGTTTCGCTTAATTAAGAAACTGCGAAGGCTGGCATGTTTATTACTAATCGTATGGACCATGTTTGTAAAATGCGGGCATTAAAATCACAAAAAATACCACCCTTTTTGGGCAACTTGCAATGTATTTATATTGTTTTCGTTGCATAGTGACTTAAATTTAAATCGTGTTAATTCATGAATGCAGTTTCAATGTAGTTAACTTTTTCAGCAAATATGATCTGTTGTCAAGATTTTTGAAAGTCGACCGAATATTAACATGTGAATATTTTGGTATTTTGGTTCTATAACTGAATTCTTAATATGCATCGCACATCTAACATAATCCATAAGTTCAAAGCAATCATAAAGTGCCTGAGGCATTGAAACCAAAACACAAATCTCTGTGCAGTAGCTGCATAAGCACGCGAGGAAAACAAACATAATAGAAATAGTAATTTTATCTAAATTAGTCACAATGCCAGCAATTTCAGGGGAAGGAGAATCGATTACATTGACCTCAGTGCTTGATTGTTACTGTATTCTATCGACACAGAGAGGAGGAGAGCCAAAATTAGTCACGGCGAAAATTGGTATTGGTAATGGAAAATATGCCACAGCGCATTTGGCAAACGTAGTGTTGGTAATTATAGTATTGGTGAAGGGTCTGGCATTTGGGTGCAAGTTAGTCGGCCCCATCGACTGCAGTAGTCAGATGGTACTTATCCTGTCGGATAAGGCGGCGAACTAGCAGAAACGTTAGCACGCCGGGCGAAATGCGTAGCCGTATTTCGTCTGCTGCTACGTTCTGAGTTCAAATTCCGCCGAGGTCAACTTTGCCTTTCATCCTTTCGGGGTCGATTAAATAAGTACCAGTTGTGCACTGGGGTAGATGTAATCGACTTAATCCGTTTGTCTGCCCTTGTCTGTCCTCTCTGTGTTTAGCCCCTTGTGGGTAGTAATGAAATAGGTACTTATCCTGTCGCCGTCGATGTGATGGGAGGCAAAGTCGACTTCGAACTCAGGTTGTAAAGACAGCTAAAATGACGCTAGGCATTTTTCGCGGCGTGCGAACGGTTCTGCCCGCTCACCGCGGTTTCTGCCCCAATAACAACAAAAATAACAATCCTTTCTGTTATAGGCACAAGACCCGAAGTTTTACGGTAGGGGACTAGTCAATTATATCAACCCAACAATTCACTGGTACTTAAAGTAGCGACTCCGAAGGGATGAAAAGTAAAGTCCACCTGGGCGCATTTGAATTCAGAGCTTAAAGACGGACGAAATGCCGCTAAGCTTTTAGCTGCGCGTGCGAACGGTTCTACCCGTTCGCCGCCCAAATCACGATGATAATGATGATGAAAATAATAATAATAATAAAATTAATAATAATAATAATAATAATAATAATAATAATAATAATAATAATGATGATGATGATGATGATGATGATGATGATGATGATGATGATGATGATGATGATGATGATGATGATGATGATGATGATGATGATGATGATGATGATGATGATGATGATGATGATGATGATGATGATGATGATGATGATGATGATGATAATAATAATAATATAATAATAATAATAATAATAATAAAGATTGATTATAAATATTGATGATACTCACCGATAATAAAATAGCAAACAAAATATCTGAATTAGAAAGGTGACTGCAAATCGACAGGTATCGTATACTAGCATACATAGCCCAAATGTTTCAAACAATTATGCATTTCAAATAAGACAGAAGAGCGAATTATGCAATTATATCTCATCTGTAAGGAGAAGAGAAATAATCGAAGTATGTCACCAGCTTTCAGCTATTTTCTAGATATGTTTAAACATATACATAGGAATTAGAGACAATTTAGTAAAACTCTTTTACTCAAAAGGGGTAGCAGTGTCGATTTAAACAGACTCACGTATTGGAAGGAAGAAGAGACGAAGATATACTCAAACTAGAGACCTGGCACAAGTACTTCCAACACTCCTCCAAGCATTAGTATAACAAAGACGACGGATTACCACTGATAGAGCTCACTTCAGGATATCATTGATCCTCAAAGGAAAAAAAAATAGTTCATGTAGGTTATATTTGAACTCATAACTCAGGTAATCGGAAATTATACCACGTGACAATTTACCCTTAGAGGTAGTAGTCCGTTTATTTTACACAAACAAACTGAATTTATTATAGATTAATAGTTAGAAATGTTAAGCCAGACACGAACTAAGGAATACTAAAGAATCAATGACCTAGACAGAGTCCAATAAATAAATATAATAACAATTCTGGTAGGAATATTATAGACGCATTAGATTAATACAGAAAACAGATCTAAATGTTATAAGTATGATTATAGGTATCCATACACTATATGTTCCAGTAATAAATAACAGTTATAGTATTCTCAAATGGAAAATAAGTAAATAAGCAAGACTAGACAGGAAAACAAGAAAAATAATGGCTGCATATATAACACACAACTGAAAAGCACACATAAATATTATATTTATCAGGAATACAGGAACATATGTAGCCAACAAATTATTATAAATTATCTAATGTAAGTCTGAAAAATGTCGATTAACAAATCAATAGAATCTAAGATGAATATATAACATTAATTCAGCAACCAAATATGTTTTCTACTCTTTAGGGAAGTTAACAAATAGAAGAAAAACGATGGGAGATAACGTACATTTCTGAAGAGATTTGAAAGAAGACAAATCACACTATTGAAATATGCTATGCTAAAAAAATATATTCCAAGATATCAAATTCAGGTGTTGACTAGATAAAGACCTAACATGTCTCGTGCTGGTTAAGTTTGCAGTGAGTAAAAGTGGATGAGGTGAAACTCATTTAAAGATTCAAGGCAGATGATAACCCACTGGAAATGTAAAACTGTAAGAAATATTGAAGCAGTATACATAGACGTTTTTCAATGTCTAGACGCTCACGTTGTATCAAATTGAAAAATATATGTATGTAGAAGATTGTTGAACTTCTTAGCCGGAAAGTGTTCTATTATGTAATACTGACATAAGGATATGTTAGAATCGTAGGCCAAAATATTTTACTGGATGGAAATGTGACTAAATATAATCTCAGATATTACAATTAAAAAAAAAAACATGCAGATTAAGGCAAGCAGCAAAAGCAAGTTCACTAATAGAAAATACATCAGTATCACCAAAAGAAATTTAACAGCTAAACAATAATAAAATGATCCCGATTCGGGTATAATGAAAATTTGAAGTTTGAAATCGGAATCATCTTTCTTTGGACGGATGATTTAAAAATGAGTAAATTTTAAAAACAAAGACGTACACGATTCAAAACTTACATTAAAGTATAAGTACTGGGAACTATTTATTCGACTCGACATTCAAGGCGGTGCCCTGGCATGGCCAGAGTCTAATGACTGAAACAAGTAAAGAATAAAAGAATACAATTAGTATACAAAATAGCACAGGTAGAGACTACTCGTATATTGCACATGCAACATTAGACATGTAAACATACAAAATAACTAGAAGCGGGACAATGGCAATAGAAAAATAAACATTACGACGCCGGCAGCGTGGCAGTACGCCAATAGTAATCTCTTGCATCTTTGTTAATGCAGGAACCTTTCAAAATACTTATTGATATGGACTGGAGGGAGACATCGCTCCTACTTTTTGTGGGTGTTTCTACAACTATTTCTTTCCTTCGTATTTTGTCAATATCTGCCAACAGATGTCTTGCACCCGCAGGGAATTTTTTCCAATATCATATTTGTTTTGTGATATTATGACGATAATTATGCATGTCATTATGCTATTTGTAAATGTAATGGAGTAATCGTGTTTTTTTTTTTTGTTTATGAGCGTGCAGATAATGATTTTCATTTTCTTTCGTGTAGGGCGTGTGTTCTATCTTTCGCTGTATACATGAATTAGTTTGCGCCAGTGTATCATGTTTGTGTATGTGGTAGTGAGAGCGGTATTGGTTGTGCGGTTTGTGGTGTTACCTAGTGTACTCGTGATCCTGCCAAACAATTCTTTATTAGCTATTCGAGAGAATACATTCACTTGTATTCGTTCACATGCGAGATTACGCTACACAAGATGGGTTGAAGAGAACGTCAGAGAATGGACAAGACTCACTTATATTTACTTCTAACAAGAGAGGAGGTTCGCGGTGCCATTATTCTAGGTTGATCTATTAAGGAGTTGTTTAATGGCTACTGGTCAGTGATAAGAAAACGATTTGTGGTGAGGTGAACCTGCTAAATTATCAAGGTCGTTTGTGATGGAATCAATACACAAGCCGTGGAGATAAACATCACTCTGTGATTCATCCAATAAAGCAGTATCGCATAATTAAATGTATCGATGATGATGATGATGATCAACTTGATGCCCACGAATAATACGAACTCTACTGCATCAATCCCAAGGATACCGACCCTGATGTTAAAATCATAAGATTTGCAGAAAAGCGCGTAACGATGTATTAAGTACTTATAAATTCCATCCAATGATAATAATACTACTACTACTACTACTAATAATAATAATAATAATAATAATAATAATTATTATTATTATTATAATTACTTTTTTTTTCTTCTTTCAAATTTGCTTCCATTTCTTGCCGAGTGTTTTTAATTATTATTATTATTATTATTATTATTATTATTATTATTATTATTATTATTATTATCATCATCATTATTATATTTCTCCTACATTATATCGATATAACCATGATGCAATCCAGAAAAACTAGTCAGTATTATTAGACGGTAGCCGGCATAATGAAATACGAACTTTATTTGCACACCCCTAACGTTTCCATAAACGAATTTAAAATACACAGATACACACACACACACATATCATTTGATATCGTCTAATTGACAATGAAAAATTCAGTAGCAACCCGGGCAGGAAGTATATTAGAGCATTATTAAAGAATGTAGCAGCATAATGAAAAAAAGTAATCTTGTTTTTGTAGTATATTAATATATTTATTCAGCGATATAGAATCATTAGTAATAGCATATCATGATAGAAGAATAGAAGAAAATATAACTAAAATTATGTGAATGCCAGAACACAATGTAATTGGTCACTGGAAAGAGCGTACATCTTGTACATTCTTCCTGCAGCTTCATTTAGTTGAATGTATATGTAGACAGACTTCATCAGATCTAAGGCAAGAGCTCAGTAGTTTTTCAAAAGCATTATTTCTGTTCTTTCAATGAAGTGTAATACGGTTGCCTAAGAAACGCACTCAGTGATCTGTAATTTGAGAATTCTTTCTCTTTCATCTTCCGCACCATTTCCACGTACCTCTTCTCAACTTCCTTTTGCACTTACAAATACACATACACACTTTTTCACTCAGTCTTATACATTCACTAACACACATAAACACACCAATATCTAGTAGTATAGAGCTATTAGTTGCATGAGAGTGGATAAGAGCATACTGAAATATATAACTGTGTGGCTAAGAATACACGTGTCAAACCGCGTGGTTTCTGGTTCAGTCTCACTGCGCAGTACTTTGGGCAAAACATTTTGTACTATATAGTCCTAGGCATACCAATGACTTGCAAATGAATTTAGTAGAGAGAAATTATGTAGAATCCAGCTGTATCTATTTGTCTATATATCTATCTATCTATCTATCTATCTATCTATCTATCTATCTATCTATCTATCTATCTATCTATCAACCTATCTATCTCATATATACAAACATGTATATACATACGTATGTACATTCATCTACATATATATTCCGAGTCACAGGCACATACACACCTATATTGATATATATATATATACATACATACATACATACATATATATATACATACATTTACATACACACACACAGACACACACACACACACACACACACATATATATATATATATATATATATATATATATACACACAGACACACCCCTGTATATGCTGCGTAACTTTGTGAATCAGTGCATTAATCTAGTAACGTGTAAATGATTGTTTTTCTGCTTGCAAGAAAATCATGATCATAATTATTGCCATTCCTTTTTTTGAAACGCTGCCATGAAAGTCAATTGATTAATATTTCATGGTTCGCCCTTTCTTTGAAGAATTTATTACTTAGAATACTTTACATGTTTGCATATATCGTAACATACAAGGTTAATGGCGCATAATTTTATAATAGATATTTCTTAACTGTTGAATTACTTTTGATATTAACTGATGAACAATGTTTTGAAAATTTTGAATTTATTTGAAAAATTCTAGAGTTGTTTGAATGAATTTATGTAAGTAAATTAGGGATTTGGGGGGGGGCTACAGATTTTTTAAATAATTCTTTAGTAACTAAACACTTTCAAACTTCGGAGACGGGTAGAATGTGTCATATAAAACATCGTTTACTCTCAGCATTTTTGAGAAAAACTTATATTTACAATTTATTTCACGTTAAAGTAGTCCTCTTTCGGTAATTTCAACCAATCAATGCCATGTATTCAGCTGAATAAAATTACTGCTGTTGTTTCTCAAGAAGAACTTCCGGTGGTGTATATTTCGTTTGTCACTGTTATTTATGACAACCCTAAACCTAAACTCTATCTCTAAACCGGAAACCGTAACCTTAATCCTAACCCTAAAACGCTAACCCTAACACCTTAACTATAAAACCTTAACCCTAACCCTAAAATCCTAACCCTAAACCTAAAACCGTAACCCTAACCCTAAATCCCTAACCCTAATATCTTAAAACCACTACAAATGCACGAACGATGTCATAAATAACAGTGACAAATGAACAATACACCGCCGATAATTGTCGTTGACAAATAACGGCAGTAATTTTATTCAGCTGAATACAGGTCATTGATTGGTTGAAATTTCCCAAATATGAGAACTTTAACGTGACATAACTTCGTAAATATAAGTTTTTCTCAAAAATGCTAACAGTAAAATATGTTTTATATGACACATTCTACCATTGTCCGAAGATTGAAAGTGTTTAGTTACAAAAATTTTTTTTGAATCTGTAGGTCAAGAAAGAAGGAAAGATCCTAAATTAGTCCCATCTGATACGTCAAAATTTTCTTTCTGTAATTATGAACAATATAAAACTTACTTTCTTGTCACGACAGTCATCATCGATCTTCAAGCATGGACATAATGAATGTCCTATGTTGCGCCCAAACCGGAAGCTGAAGTCAGTATTGCAAAGAACATCGTAGCGTACACAGATTACGTCCTTTTTTCGTTTTAGCCCCTTCCACATGGGATTAAGTGAACAAGTACATTTCTCACGTTTTTCGTACTTATTTTTAACACTTTTCAAATTTTGACACTACTTTATTTCTTTTTAACATTAGATTATCAACTCATATTACCTTTCTGAATATTAAATCTACCAGCGTACTACATTGATATACTTTATAAAGATAAAATATTCAGTTTGTTCTAATGTTCAAATAACATTTGGGAAACAACCAACGGCATACATGAAATTAAAATCAGAATAAAATAGCGATCACAGAAAAAGTATTTTGAGAGATAAGAGATTATGAAATCCATAAGAATTTTGTTAGAATGTAGCATAATTTGCAATTTTGAATTGCGAATTGATGAACAACTCAATGACACGAAATTATCGCTCTTTAACACATGTCAATTGCTTTCCCAATGTTTCTAAAAGCTCACTCAGCATTTTTAGCAATGTTTCCATGTTTTATAAACTTAGATCTAAATATCTGATAAGTATCTTTAATAGTCAAGTATGTTCCAAACCAAAAATGTTCATGAATTATTGGTATATTTTTTCAGCGTATATAATTGTTCTATTGAAAATACAAGAGGATGAATTGTCGGTTCGATTTCCACCTGTGGTATATCTATTTGTTTCAGATTTATACTTAAATCCAAATTGAAGTACTTAATGTTTTTCATAACATTGTAAAAGAATAAACAAAACGTCTGATATAAAGGGTTTCTTAATTATGCCTTTATAAATACAAGCATACATACATACATACACACATACATACATACATACATACATACATACATATGTGTGTGTATCCCTATGAAATGTAACACCAGATCACACTACATTTTTTCTTTTATTCTGACCATAGACAAGAGCAATAGTACAAGTGAACTTACGTTTTTGCGAAAGGCGTGAAGATCACAATTCTCATCATTCTTACCCGTTTTTAGTTTAACTGGACTGATCATACGTTGAATAATAGATGCTTTTGTCCATGAAATGCAAACAAATTGATTGAATTCATCGCAATGTAGTGTTGTATAAATAAATATTTAATTTTATTACTGAACCTGCAAAGAAGGGAAGTGGTTAGTAGAACGTATAAAACGCCGGTAAAATTGCATCTTTGCGTTCCATTACGCACCTTTACGTTCTGAATTCCAATTCCACCAAGTTAGTCTTTCATCTTTCCGTGTTTGATATAATAAATACAATTCCAAAACACAATCGACTTTATTTCCCTCTTCCCGCTACAACGGGTATTTTACCACACAATAACTTGGTAGTTTAAACACCAGATCACTATAACGTGTAATTCACGTGAATTTGTGATATTTATACCTTAGAATATAAGGTGAAAATAATTTTTTCTAACAGAGAATGATGTTTCATATCACTTTCATCGTAGCTTACCTCTTCTATTAGCACGTGAATGTCTGGTGCTCTATTCTATAATATACTCATTGTTTATAAACCCTTACGCCTTATCCAAAGCCTTTTTTTTATAACGTCATTTCCTTTGAAGTTCTGCATTAATTTCCTGGAAGTATTCTCATAAAGTTTCATATTTCAACCTTACAATTTTGGTTTTCATTTAGGTGTTACATTTATTGATTTTTCTATGATTTTATACCGCTGTATTTACTCATTTGTCCATCTAATTATATTTTAGAACTAAATATTAATATCGACGGTAGGCCAACAATACTAAAATAGTAAAAAAAAAAATACCTAAATAGAAAAGCAGAAATAAAACAATATATAATAGACAAAATATTCTAGTGCTAAAATCGATAATCTGCGTTCATTAGGTCATGCTAAAATATGTCTCATATTATTTGGCTTGGAATAACATTGTAGCATGCAACATCGATATTTCGTACCACAAATAGCAGCTGTAAATATTTCTGGTAATAACATTTGTGACGCGTGACAAGCTCTATAATAGAACAGGTATCATTCATTGTAGAAGAAACTAGACCACGGTTTCGATTACCGGCTGATTGCAGATATTTTCTTTTTTCCGCAGTTATTGTTCTGACGGCACAAAAACATTACTAAACCTTATATTTTTTTTTTTACAAAATTTCTCATGTTCTTCGAAGGCGAAAAGCACACATATACTGGAAGATGTGAACGAGTACATTTGAATAATCTATTACCCCATACTAATCTTATAACACGTTTTATACTCAGTGACATAATTTCCCAAATATTGCTGGTACGTCTTGAAGTAATAGGCTAATTAGACTTAAATAAGATTTTATTAAAGCAAGAGAAACCAACCCTGTTGAAATGTTGGAACCTCATACTGAATGCTTTCATCCCTCCTCGTCTATGATTAAATACAATCCAGTTAATTTATAAGTATATATTATCTTGGAATATCGGTGACTACATCACTAGAGGATTGTTACATGAAACGCAGTCTTCTCTTTCTAACAAAACATGCAACTACGTAAAGATTTTTGCGTTGTTTATTACCAAGTGAAAACGAGCAAACGTAGGTAGAAAACCTGTCAGAAATGAATATTTTGATCCTTATTTTAAATTTGATATCGCTGTGCAATATAATATTCCCTCGTTGATTTCTCTTATTTCTCAGCATTGGATCAAGAATGATCAAGGGGAATTTTGAGACGATGGGTTCCGACCATATTCATCATATTATTTAACTATAGTTCATATAAACTACAATATACAAGAATACCCTTTTCCTACGAGAGCAAGTCAAAAAGTATTCGCACTTTCGCCATAATATATCTTTATTATGGTCAGACTTTATTATGGTCACATCTTTATTATGGTCTTCTGCGCATGTGTGCTAATAGTTCGTACGCTTGTGGTCACGTGATCGAAGATTCAACCTGATCGTTCCATTTCTTTTCTGACTTTACAGTGTAAGCATGGCCGCTCCAATAGCAGCGTTTATAGAAGAAGAATAAAGGGCTATGATCCGATTTCTCTGCTCAGAAATTATTACGAGGAAAGTGCACCACCGTGTAGAAGTGTGTGTGAGTGGATCGAGAAGTTTAAAAGTAACAGGATAAGCGTAAGTCACGAAGAGGGAGCAGGACGAGAAGATTCAGCATTGCCCGAGAGATGGTAATGGTGAACCGGCGAGTTATCATCAATGATTAGTCATGCAGTATAACTATCAAATAATGGGTCTACCTATGTTGGAAGACTATCGCAAAAATTGCTGTACAATCAACAGTGTAAGGTACAATGCTTTGCTCGCCAACAAACTAAAACCAGCAATTCGCACCAAACGCCAAAGCCTGTTGTCGAAGAAAAGTTTTTGCATAAAAATTCACGCCTATACAGTGCCACCCGGACCATTGAAACCATTAACCAATTGGATTTTGGGATACTGGAACACCCTGCCTGCAGCCCAGATCTCACCCGTTTCCACCATCATGAATTTGGACTGCTCAAAGATGGTTTACGAATTCGACACTCTCCGACGGATGAAGAAAGTGGTGCCTATGTGGTTGCACGCCCGACCGAAAACCCTCCTCCGGGAGGGAATACACATGCTTGTGGACTGATAGACCACGTGCATCGTAAAAGAGGGAAACAATAAAGAAAATGACGTATTTGTTTATCCCCTGCTTTTGCGTAAGTACATTGAAAAAACAAAAGTGCGTATAACGTTCGACTCTTCCTCGTAAGTATATATGGACGATGTAGTGTTTCTTTTTCTTACGTATGAGTACTGTTGAATTATCTTATTGCGTCTAGTAGTGAAGACTTGTATTTTGTTGTGGTTTTCTTGTTTTTACCGAAAAATGCCTGTGTGATTATTGAATTATATATTCAAGTTCTATTATGTTTTGAATCTGTTGTTGCATTCAGGATTATCCTTATTCTGATCTTTACAAATTTATTCAACTTTCCAAAGCAGAGGTGCTCTCGGAGGCTCCGTGTGTTCAACCCAAACATAAACACCTGTCAAAATTCCATGCACTACTAATTACACCTTTAGTAATGCCAATATCTGACCAGTTATTTAAATTATCTTCTAAATTCAAATATCGCTTCTTTCTGAAAATTGTTAGTCGTCAAATATTGAAGTGGGTCCAATGAAACTTCTAAAATCACTAACATACGCTTTTAGCATATTTCATTTTGTGAAACCATAATTTCATTCCCTTGGGTCTTTTAGACACCCGAAAACTATCGAAATTTAGGTGCTCAATTCATCAGTGCCTCTGGGCGCTATAGGCCGTCTCAGATCACTCTGTAATAATGGACTGAGCTACTTTTAATAACATATCAATATATTTGCTTGCAAAATTGTTACATTTGCTGCAAATGTGTCTCTGGATCTTGGATAACAACAGGATAAAATCACAAAATTTACAGATATTCTGTTATTGAGCACGCCGAGAATCAATGTCCCGATCAGACGTGGTTACCATATCATATGGCGGAAGAAACAATAAGCTAACATCATCCAGGTATTGGAGCAGAGCGTAAACTTGCGTATTCTATACATCTCTATAATTCTAAGTTGAACCTTTGATGTATACCCTATGCAAGTACTGAGTTTACATCATTGAATGTACACTCCTTTCACTCCATATATCCTTGGAATTTGTTAGAAATTATATTTACACTCAGCTTTAAATATGGGTGTGTACATGGCTTTAAATGCATCCATACTCTTCAGCTACATTTGTAGCTCACTTCCGGTGTGAGATGTAATATGATTTATTCTTAGAATTCATCAATCAACTTTGTATGTTACCGTATTTAATCGATACCAAATTTAGCATTACTCTGCATTACTGAAATAAATTGACGATAATAGTGAATGAATGACAGCTGAATTGGTGTGGAAACAATTTACGATATAAAGGTACGTATACACTCAGGGACTTTGGCGCTTTAACTAAATCAATAAAAGCTGAAATACTAGCTGCCAAACGTTACGATTTTTACATTATCTGAAATCCATGGATACGGATCAACATAAGAATGAGTAAACAATTAAGGATCGAAACATGGGTAACGGTTTATTTATATTTACTGTCGGTTGTGGTTCTATGGCACAGGTAGAATGAAAATAACGGAAATAAATCTAAAACTACATAACAAAGATTAACTTTATAAATATGATCGCTTATGATACTCATCAATATACGGTACATGCTTAGTTAATTGCTCATTAAAATTGCTTAAAAAAGATGTAAAATTTGAATTTGCATAGAACCAAAACTATGAAATACATGAGAGGAATAAATTTTTCTCTTCTTTATTTTGCTGAAAATGTCAATGCTCTGACATGTTATGCGCCTACTTTACCTCGATAAAGAAGATTATGTTACAAAAACACTCATCCCTCGTAATTGCTGCTAAAATTTACTGCAACCTATCATCAAAGGATGAAAAGCAGGATGTTAGCAATTAAGTCATTATCCATCACAATATGACAGCAAGAGAGAAAGTATTATTTATTGTAAGTGGTGTAATGGAGTGCACCCAAAAATGTTTTGTATCCTGCCACCAACATATATATTATATATATTTTGAAACACGAGATAATCAATTTATATATATATATATTATATATATATATAAACAGACATACATATATATATGTATATGTATATATATACATACATATATATATATATATACATATACATATATATATATATATATATATATATGTATAAATATATATATATATATATATATATATATATATATATATATATATATATATATATATATATATATATATATATATATATACATATCTATACTACTAATATAGGATGAAGTTTTTTTACAGAAAAAATTTGATCAAAAAAGTGGCAGGATAATATATATATATGTACACGTATATATAATCAAATATACAGCCTGCAGTAATATATTCATATATGTGCATGTATAGTTTAGTTGTGTGCTTACACATGCATATACATATATACCCGAATACAAACATACATACAGGGGTTGGACAAAATAAGTGAATTACCTAACATCATAGCATCATAATTTTGAAATATCTATAAAACTGACAACATCTTGTATATTTTTATGTTTTTTGATTTACTATTAGTGTTGCTTAATATGTTTTGCTAAAATTCCTGTTGCTTTTCAGATATCATCAGAAAGAGGAAATTAAAATTCATTAAAATGAAAGATTTATCAAGAAGTATAGTCTCGAAAGTAATGACAGCTTTTGAGAAAGAGCGAAAAAGCGCCTCGTCGAAACAAAACTCCGGAAGAACACCAAAACTTCAGACAGGGGCCGTCAGGATCTTATGCGAATTGTTAGAAATGTCACAAAAGTACAGCTATTAAAATTAATGGGGAGCGTAATGACCAGCTCGAGAACCGAATTTCCACAATAACTGTTCGCAGGAGCTGCACAAACATGGATTTCATGTTACGGTTGCAATCAGAATACCACTACTTTCAAAAACAAAGGTTGCAAAGCGTTTAGAGTGGAGTAAAAACCTACAGAATTGGTCCCTAGAGCAGTAGAAGAATGTTATTTTATCGGACGAGTCATCTTTTACCTTATTTCCGACCACCAGCCTAGTATACGTGTAGAGACTGCCAAATGAAGCATTTGACCCAGGCTGCCTTCTTCCAAATTTTTCAGAGGTTCTCTGTGAGGATTTGGTGGGGCTATATCTTGGAAATCCGCCGGCCCTATACTTTCTGTTCATGGCAGAATTAATAGTGAAGACGATTTAAACATTTTTACTAATCAAATTCATCCTATGATTGCAGAACAGTTTCCGGAGAGAAATACAATCTTTCAGGATGATAATGCACCAATTCACACAGCCAAAGTTGTTACTGAATGGCACAAGGAACATTCTAGTGATGCCGAACATCTTATCTGGCCACCGCAGTCCCTAGATCTCAATATTATTGAACATTTATGGAGAGTTTTAGAAAAACAAGTATGGAGTCCTTAACCTCCGCCATCATCACTAGAAGACCTGGTGTATGTTTTAGCTGAAGTATGAACAAATATTCCTTTGTCCAATACTTGTATATGATTCTTGGTCTTCTGTACACAGACACACAAACACACACACTCACACTGATATATATGTATATATATATATATATATATATATGTATGTATGTGTGTGTATGTATATATATATATATTTGTGTGTGTGTGTGTGTGTGTGTGTATATATATTTGTATATATATATAATCACATAAATATATATGTATGTACGAGTGTATATATATATGTGTTTATTTACAAATATATAGATATTTGTTTGTATACATACGCAAAAATGTGGGAAAGATTATGCTAATCCTTCGGCGTATGTCAAGCGGCTGTTTGTGGCTTTGGATAGAGAATACTTGGAGTTTTTAATCCCGCCTTTCTGAGTCGAAATAAGGCCGAGTTTAACCCTGTCTTTGATCCATTTGGCATCGATGAAAGCTGCAACGCATCGTCGGTGGTGGATTACTGGGATTGCAAAAGGTGCCGGAAACATATTCTGGCAGCCCCTGATAGGTTCTTTGCGTTTTGATTAGAACATCTGTAACAACAGAAAGAGAGAGACAGAGAGACATAGACAGAGAGATAGATAGATAGAGAGAGAAAGAGAGATAGAGAGAGAGAGAGAGAGTTGAGTGAAAGAGAGAGGGAGTGAACATGATATAGTGGCCAATTTGGCTGCATTGTTCAGGATAACTCAGGAAAACTTGGGAAAGCAACTGTGAGCAACGGAATACATTTTACTTGCTCCCTCTCTCTCTATGCTGTTTGTCTACTATTATTGTTTTAAAAGATACACTTTTACTATGGACTTCCGGTAAGACATGCGCAACGATATACACTAACCGGCCGCATCTTTTCCAGAAAAATGGATAATCTTTTAATGAAATTTTCTTCAAATACGCTTCAGATGACGCTTGTTCCGTTATATCAGAATTTGTATTTAAATAAATAAAATGTGATGTATGTTAATATGTCAATGTGTTATCCAACAAGTTTATATTTTCCCTTTGAATTCCGATACAATTTCAATTTCCACACTTTGGACGGTATTTGTTGACATTTTCACTTATAAGTATCCGTTATTCCGAAAGTTACGAGGAAACAAACTTGACCCGTGTGAAAATTTTGAAACTGCTTTCCTCACCCATACTCCCACAAATTTTTTTCTCGCGATCAATTCCGTAAGAACTGGAAATCTACACCAACTATTGCAAATTTGAAGAGAATGGCATTGGAAAACATATTTTTTCATGTGGAAACAAGTTCTATGGGGCACACTTTTGTATGTATGTCCATTGCTTTAACATAAGTTATACTAATATTGCATTGCTATTAAATAGCTAAATATCATTTCGCTTACCTTCACTTCCATTATGCTATATATAAATAAACATTATAGATATTTCGTTCGGTTCACATCAAAAGGCTGACAATAACGTGAATGTAATGAGCTCAATTTTTCCCTACGCATAAGCGTAAATAGAATAGCGGTATTTACTATAATATGGAATTTAGTAATAAAGACCAACTGTTTTCAAACTGCATTTTTGAACGCGCGTGTGTATGTGTGCGTGTGTGTATAAGCGCGTGCATGTTTGTGCGTATGCACGTGCGCCTGTGCGTGTGTATGAAATTTTATTGGCTGTATTTACGTTGTAATTTTCCCGCTCATAATAAATGCCCATTTTGTAAGCATGTCTGCCTTTCATTTTGTTGCCCCTACTTTAAGTTTTCCTTCACTGACGTTCGAGTTTTATTCATGGGGTATGTTTTGGCAGTATACTTACCTCATTCACGATATATGTATTCATTTACGGAATACGTGATACAATAACACCAGACGAATGTGAAGCATGCTGTCTTAAAGAGAGCGTATTCCGACTACTATATATGTATAACACATCCGTTTGATATATATATATATATATATATATATATATATATATATATATATATATAATGATTTGAAATTCATACAGGCGCAAAAATACCGTAATTATATATGTATATATCTATTTGAGCATGTATGTATGTATGCATATATATTCTTCTGTAGTGTCATTCCGTGCTATACAATATATCTGTTGAAATATTACTGAAAGAGGTTGTAGTAAATATCTTTAAAAAGTTGTTCAGCTCACAAAATTTAAATTTGATTTATTTAAAATAAAACTGGATGGTCAGAAGCACCTGACATCAATTAGTTTTTTTGTCTTTTTTTAATTATTTTTTATTGCCTTTTAAGATAAAATGATAATGTAATTAATTTTTACTATGACTGCATTTTGTGTCATCTGACAAATGCTGAAGAACAAAATTAATTCCTAGGTGGTAAAAAATTGCTGACATAAGGGAACGTTGCTGTCCATCACACTACGTTTATGATATTCACATAGTCAATCATTTTCTCTAACATAGAAGAAAAAGAAAATTTCTTGGATAGGTGATACTTTTAAAACATCACTCTATTTGAAAGGGTTCAGAAAGATATACAGCAATTAAAATTTCAGAACATAATGAGTTGTAAGCTAATGCTCTTTTCTACTTTCTCCTATAGACACGAGGTCTGATAATTTCAACGAGAATATTAGTGGATTACTTCGTCCCATGTACTCAACTGGTACTTTATGTTATCAACACCAAAAAGGATGAACGGTATAGTTGACCTTGGCGCCATCTGAACTCACAACGTAAATACTGACGAAGTACCATATGTATTTTGTCCGACATGCTATCCATTAACAATCACCTATACATTTTCCAAGAGATAGATACTTGCTCTGAAATAAAATACTACTCTAGCATACTAAAATACGTTCATTTTAAACAGTCTTGAATATCGAATGATGAATTTTCAGTAGCTCATAAGTTTTCAATTGATTATATTGCTTAAGTTATCCTCACGCCATTATATTTTCTCCACATGACAGTTGAATGTAATCAGATTTTCATAAGGGCTACTTTCAGTTCACTAAAATTTTCAGTCAAATACCGGAACTAGAGGCAAAATCTTAAAATACAAATTCTGACCTAAGGCATCTTCTTGCATAACAGTCGTAAAAATTATATCAGGGTATCTAAAGGCACATTTTCTACATATATTAAAAATTACGACTAAACTATTTCCAAGATGTAGTTCTTCGTTTTAATTGCTGTTACTTTTGTCCCTTTTTTTTAGACATGTCAAGTCGGCTGACAAATAATAAACGTTATAACAATAGTCATCATTTTTTCTTTCAGGCAATGATGTGTTACATGTTCAAATAGATAAGTTATGAGTTGCTAGCTTTATGATATTGCTTGTGCAACCAGAGAAAAGGTCTTTCATGGCTTATCGCTCACGCGTTATCTCACTCCACTCGTTACACGATCATAAGTATATATTCATTAGGTACGAAATCGATTGAATTGATACAAAAATTGTCGTATTCGAAGTATGCAGAGAATAAATATTCATTAACATGCGCTAGTAATAGCAACAAAACCCTCCAAGTCATCTCTACCGAGAGATTACTCATGTTTCATGAGTCTGCTCCATCAAACACTAAACAACAACGGCTACGCCATGAATTATTTTTCATTTTAGTAATCACCAGCACTACTATCCATGTGGAGATTCAACAATGATTATATTGGTTTCAAAATTTGTAACAAGGCCAGCAATTTCAGCGAAGCAGATGAGTCGATTACATCGACCTCAGTGGTCGACTGATATTTATTTTATCAACCCCTAAAGGATGAAAGGCAAAGTTGACCTTGGGGGTATCTGAAGTCAGAACCTGAAGACGGACGAAATACCGATTTCTTTACTATTCACAAGGGGCTACACAAAGAGAGGACAAACAAGGACAGACAAACCGATTAAGTCGATTACATCGACTCCAGTGCGTAACTGGTACTTATTTAATCGACTCCGAAAGGATGAAAGGCAAAGTCGACCTCGGCGGAATTTGAACTCAGAACGTAGCGGCAGACGAAATACTACTAAGTATTTTGCCCGGAGTGCTAACGATTCAGCCAGCTCACCGCCTTTAAAGGATGAAAGGCAAAGTCGACCTCGGCAAAATTTGAACTCAGAACGTAACGGAAGACAAAATACGGCTACGCATTTTGCCCGGCGTGCTAACGTTCCTGCCAGCTCGCCGCCTTTTATTAATGACAATACTAACATTGTTCCATCATCGGAGATATTTTGTCACACAGATATTGGAGACCGTTTCTGATGGGTAAATGCATATCAATATAATACAACGAGAGGGTTGTGAGTATGATATTTCCTCAAGCTGCTTGTGCCGATAGTATATTACGCTAACATTTTTGATCTCGAACATTCCTTGTTGATATACTGCAAAATCCTTTTCCTTCAGCCTCTAATGAATTCGTTAATTCTGTTATGCAAAATGTGTACACATGTCCTATCCAATAAAAACTTTCCAAACATTCCACCCAGATACATCACTGTGGAGTTATTCTCACACACACAATTGTCATACATTCGTTAGACTATACCGATTTAGATTTATAAAACATATTATATTCGACTGTCTGCCACACTTACATATATTAAACACTTTCCATCCCATTACTTCATTATCAATATAAAATATAAACCCATAATAAGATGACTGTTCAGTTGACTCAAGTATAGAATTATCATCGGGGTCCCTTCCAGGTTACGCATCTCAGTAGAGGCTAGTAAATTCAACACGGCATTTCTAACAGAAATTGAATAAGTGGTATATTTATACCACTGCTCACATTGAATATCGCAAACAACAATGTTTAACCAACGTTTTCATCCCCCAGCACGATACAACGAGGAATACTGCCAAACACATGCAAACACTCACATACACACGCCATCGCAGACAATACACACATTCGTTCACGTCTATATGTGTGTATGTATGTGTATGTAAGTATGTATGTGTATGTAAGTATGTATGTATGTATGTGAGTATATGTAAGTATGTATGTATATATATATATATATATTATATATATATATATATATATATATATATATATAATATATATATATATATATATATATATATACATATAAAACAAAATAGATTTTTTAAAAATAATTAAGGCTCGTGTTATTTGGTTAAAGAATATATTTAAATCGTCATGTTAGAAAAATGTTATTAAATGTGTCTAGCAACATTGTTTCTGGAGATTAAACCGATTTTGTATTTTCTTTTCTAATTTCCCAACTTTCTTTACCTATATTGTGTCATGTCTTCGCTATGTTGCGAAATATGGAAGGTAATAAGGAATGTTTTCGGTATTAGGGAGATAGTAAAAAATGTTGGAAATGACTAGGCTTTATTAATTTAATGATTTGGTTTAGAAGCAATAGAATGTTATAAGTGGTTAGGTTTTACTTTATATTTTTTCAGTGAAGTGTGTTTCGTTATTTAAAAATATTATAAATGGTTAAGTTATGGCTAATATTTTTTCATTGAAGTAGGATTTCTTTTTTTAATCTAATTTGTGCTAGTGTTCCAATGACACATTGATAGAATGGAAAGATTACAAATTGTGGTAGCAGTTGCTTTGCGTATTTCTCAATATGTTCACTAAATGGTATCATTCTTTATTTTAGGAATGCAATCTGCTCTCGGTGCAGAGCGCATCTGCGTCTAAGCGATAATCCTGTGGAGCCTATGTAGTTTTAGTCGCAGCTCGTGCCTCTTATAACATAAATCATTTTTTTTGAAGCACAAGTAAAATCAGATTTGATTTTGAATTTTTGTCCCTCTTTGAAAAGGAATTCTGATCCTTCTACAAGTTTGGGGCATGTTGCGCGATTTGGTCGACCACATATTTTCACTTTTGCGTCCATTCTGTTAGAAAATTATTTTGGTTTTGTGAGGAATTGTTTTGGTGATTTCGGTTGTTTGTGGCTTTTAATGATCTTATGTGTGTGGAAAATTTCCTTTAATTTGGAGTCCTTACGTGACATTGGTAAATTTTGAGTGATGATGGTGAAGGCTTCTTTGTTTCTTGGATTGTATGTGGATATGTACGGCAGTATTTTCGGGGAAGGTGGGTTACTGTGTTGCATTCTTCTTAAGGTTTCTATGTCGATTTGTGTTGCACGTCTGATTCCATCCTCTATGAGTTGAACTGGGTAGTGCCTGACAGGCATATATATATTTGCTTGTTTTTGAGTTCTTGCAGTCTATAGTCTCTGTTATTTTTTCTGACACTATTGTGCATATCTTTCTTGTTTGACGTCCGTGGTTTTGTAATATATGTCCGTTTCTATTTTTAGGTTTATTTTTTAATTAGTATATTCAAGAATAGGAGCTCATTTTGGCTGTACCCCATTGTGAACTATATGTTTGGGTTGACGCTGTTTAAAAGTCTTTGGATTTCAGGAGTCTGTCTCTGCTTTCATCCCAGAGTATAAAAAACAGTCGTCTAGGAATCTTTTCCAATTTTCTTTTATGTATTGGGCAAGGGGGTTTCCAAAGGTAGATAAAGATTTCTGGTATATTATTATTTGCAGATAGGCCATTGTTAGGTTCGCAATGACTGGAGCTGCCCTAGCGCCCATGGCAATTCCGGAATTTTGTCGATAAAGCGTATTGTCAAACATGAAGTGGTTGTTTCGTAGGACGAATTCAACCGATTCAGTTACGAATTTTTGCTGATCCTTGCTGGTATTTCTTCTAGAAATTGGCCCAGCCAGAACTGAACTGGCTCTAGCCTATAATTATGGGGTATACTGGTATATAAATTAATTACATCAAATGAAACCAAGATATATTTACCAAAATTACATTAAAATACCTTGAAATACTAAACAGTAAATGTATTCAATAAAGTCGCCATTGGCTTCAACCAAGATCACCAGAAGTCATAGAAATCTCCTGGAACTCTTCTGGGCGGTCTCCTTGTTTAAGTTGGTGAATGTTGCCATAATCCCTGCCTTCAGTTTATCTTTGGTGTTACAAATAGATTTATTAGCTTCTCACTCGACTGCGCCTTTCACATAGTAATCAAGGAGATTACAATGTGCGGATTTAGGTGGCCAGATGTTAGGTAGTGGCACAAATTGTCTGACAGTCATGACTGGGTTCTCCGGCTTCTTCTGGCCTAATGCAGAGTCCTGTAGCCAAACATAGGTTCTTCCAGCAGCTATCATCTTCACTGAGGGATTTAGGTGGCCAGATGTTAGGTAGTTGCACAAATTGTCTGACAGTCATGACTGGGTTCTCCGGCTTCTTCTGGCCTGATGCAGAGTCCTGTAGCCAAACATAGGTTATTCCAGCAGCTATCATCTTCACTCAGGGAAGCGCTACCTCCTCCAGGCACTTGATGTAGGCCTCTGTGTTGAATATGAAGCCGTGTGGGAAGATGAATGAAAGCATAACGTCGCCATCACTAGTGATCGCTTCAAACACCATGATGTTGACGGCATGTTCGATTTTTATCGCTCTCGGTATATATTTTGGGGATACAGCAAAAGCTCACACTGACACACAGACACCCTGATATATTTGTATTGTAGCTTCCAGCGCGAATGGTTAGAAGTACAACATGTCGTTTCCAAATATCGGACGTAGTGAATTGCGTCACGGTGCTGTTTTCCTAAAGATAGTGCCCAGATAACCCTACTATACTGTGTAGACAAAGAAATCAAAAACAAACAGTACAAATGTGCAAAGTATAAAATATAAAAGGGAAACAATTTACCCATCGCACACAGTATATATATATATATATAATATTCCATATTCTCACCTACGTCTGCATCTTTTAGTGCTCTGCACCGGTGATCACACGGGCGTTTAACCTCTGCATATGTTATGTGTACAAAATACGTGTCCCAACGTGTTAGCCGATTCCACGAACTGGTAAAATAAATCCAATAAAGATTCTAGGATTTTAATTCGAACACAAGACTCTATATTTGAGGAGTGAACGAATAAACCTACGTAGTATGAAAGTATCAATATTTCCATTGGAAAAAAAAATCAATATGTTTATGGTATGTCTTTCAAAATTTATATGAGGATATTTCTGAGTGTACTGTATATGCATGTGTATGATGTATATATGAATGTGTATTAGCGAGTGTAATCAGAAGCTAATACTCGGAGGGGTAAGCGACATATTGGATGTAATAATTAGTATGAGAAGTATTCACACTTAGAATGTTACAGCCCCCAGAGCACGTACACTTATACACACCAGCACAATATACATATGATGTATGTATGTATACACACACACACAAACACATACACACACACACAAATATATATATACACACACACACACATATATATATATATATCTGTGTATATATATATGTGTGCATATATATATACATATATGTTTACACATATCTGCGTGTATATGTATATGTATAAATGCATATATGTACATATATCTGTGCGTGTATATGTATATATATATATATTATATATATATATATATATATATATATATATATATATATATATATGTGTGTGTGTGTGTGTGGTGTGTGTGTGTGTGTGTGTAGCGCGCGAGACGGAATAGCGTGCATCTGTGAATATGTGATGAGCATATGTGTGATTAGACGTTTACTTGCGTGAGTGTATTTAAGCAGAATTAATTTTCTAAATTATCAATAACACCAACAGTTTAGACATACTATCAACAACCATCTGTTATCTATAAATCGCTGAATTAATTTGCACCACTGAGATCTGACCTTTTGCTGGTGGGTAGCATCTGATTAATGGCTCGTCTGATTTGTTTTGTTTGTTTTCTTTTAATATTTTTTTCCCGTTTATACATAATTATCTTGTAAAATAAATAAACAACTTTTTTTTTTGTTTTTAATAATTTGCGGATGAGGAAAAACATAAGGGAAATAACAAAACATATGATTTTAATTCCCTCCTCTCCCCATCTTCTAATTATCCAATATTAATTTGGATATTCTCATATGAAGCCTGGTAATATAGCTATACGAGTAATATAGTAATATTGGAATAAAATACAAGCATATACTAAAAATAAAAACAACTATTCTATATGAAGGAAAACATACATAATACTTAGCAAAAAATGAGATGGAAAATATAAGTTTTATATGCATTTTTATTCTTATTTCACATACCATTATAGTTATATTAATATTAAAAACTCGATAACCTCTGTATATTATAAGAAAAATTTTTCAGATAGAGTACTCTTTGAACTTAGTCCGCTGGCGAAGCTGAAATACAATGAAGTGGATTATTGTTCTGACAAAATATTTTACTGATATTCTCTCATTTTAGTACATTCAATATATGCATCTAAAGTACCAAAAAATCGTTTTATTGTGATTTTTTTTTTGCATGTTTTTCAAACAGATTTCGTAGAGAACACATATATCTGAAATTGATTCCATGCGCTTAATAAATAGGACTCCGTTGCTACAAATAGGAAATTGTAAAACTGTGCCATAAGCAAATGAACAATACATGAAGTGTGAAGGAAGTCTTTACCGGGAGAAAAGGAAAAAAAAATAGCAATATACAGACGAGATGGATATAATCGCAGGAATCTTCGTTTATAAGTCAGTGTTTTTACAGACACATACATAAACAAGTCGTATATGTGCGTGTATGCGTATGTGTGGGCGTCCGTGCATATGTATGCGCGCGTGTGTGAATGTGTGTGCGTATATGTATGTGTGTGTGCGTGTGTATGTGTAAGGTAAGTTAATAAGTAAGCCATTGCATTTTCACTTTCCAATTTATTGCGTGATACCATCCTTAATACATACATACATACATACATACATATAAATATATATATATATATATATATGTATATATATCTATAAATGTAATATGTTGTCTTACAATTTCTATTTTTCTATAAATATATATAATATATATATATATCTATACACATACAGCCACTCATCACGCCATATATATATATATATATATATTATATATATATATATATATATATATATATATATATATATATATATATATGCCACTGCAAATGTTGTTAGGTGTTTTATGAATTTGACGAGTATCTACGGATATCGAAGATAACGGAATCTACTACCGTACACTCTTTTAGTGCAAACTTCTAACTTCATTTTGTGTAATAGAAAATTTCTGCTCTGCACTTATCAATTTGGGTGTCAAAGTTCGGTTAGGTTAAAATTTCACCAACGCTTCAAAAATCAAATCAAAAACCATCCTTAGCAACAATTAGGGGACACTGTTTGGATAGTTGGATGCTGAATATCTAGTGCTCGGTCATACCAATAGAATCCTGTATATGTTTTGGAATGGAAACGGATCCTTCATAGCTTAATCCGAGGTTTCACATATACTATTTAAAATATGAAGTCATCCCATAAGTTCTGTCCGATTTCACCTATTTTTAAAAATTGAATGAAACTTAATAGTATTCTAGTATGTCTAATGGAATTAAAAATTATTTTTATGCATTTGTGTACATTTAAATTCATTGAATATTATTTTAGAGAACAATAGATTTAAAATTTCTTTAATTTTAAATCTTTCGAACATAATATCCCAAGAGCATATACGGCACATAATGCTTTATGAGTGCAAAAATGGAAACCCTGCAGCCGAAGCGACTCGAAACATACACTCAGTTTATGGGAAAGAATGCTTGAATGAAAGAACTTGCAGGAGATGGTTTGCAACATTCAGAAGTGGAGATTTCAGCCTTGAAGTTGAAGACCGAACAGGACATACAAGTGAGTTTAATGATAAGCTCCTTGAGGCATTACGTGAAGAAAATCCTGCATTTTCAGTTGAGGAATTGGCAATAAAGCTTAATTCAAATCATACAACTGTTCATCGACATCTTCAACAACATGGAAAGTTTCCTAAACTTGAAAAATGGGTGCCTCATGAATTGTCCGAAAGCAACAGCAAATCCCGAGTTGACATGATTGCAACTCAATTGACTCGCGAACTCAATTCACCCTTTTTGGATAGACTTGTGACTAGTGACGAAAAATGGATCTCCTATCGAAATGTTAAACGTCGTAAACAGTGGCTTGGTAAAAGGGAAAATGCTCAAACACAACCGAGAAGAAATCTTCATGGTAAAAGGGTTCTCTCTATCTGGTGGGCTTACACAGGAGTAATTCACTTTGAATTATTACCACCTAGTGCAACAATCAATGTTCAAGTCTACTGTCAGCAATTAGAACGTTTGAAACAAGCTTTGAAGAAAAAAGATCTGCTTTAATGAATCGAAAAGGAATGATATTTCATCAGGACAATATGCGACCCTACACTGAAAGATCACATCACAGAAGATCGAAAATCTACTCCTATTTCCTGTAGTAACAATCAGGTATGCCCAAAATTCAACTAATTATACTCGCAAGTGAGCCGTACATGCCATTGCAGTTGATGGTTTTCCACAGCGTTGTTCATTTTGAACGCCTATTTCCTTGTTTTTACAATTCTCCATCCTTCTGACTACATCGCTCTTCTGAATAGTCCTTTGTCTGCAAATTTTGTAGCTTTCTGTTTATGTCACAGAGATTCCATAATCGTTTGGCTACGACCTCACCGACAGATGATCATTTCCACCTCGAATCACTATTTGCCTGAAGGAGAAAACAGGAAGACTATGTAGTATACATGAAGATTTACTCTACAAACGCGTTGGGCATTTGATCACCTTTTACATTTAAAATAGCGTGCACATGCATTAATTTATCTCCCAAGATAAAAATATGAGACAATAGAGCAGCTTGGTTTTTATGCACATTTAAACTTAATTAATCTAAACTATTTGTCTCTATACTTACCTATCTACATGTATATATATATATATATATATATATATATATATATACATATATACATATTAGTGTGTATGTATGTAGATGTAGATGTATATATATATATATATATATATATATATATATATATATATATGTATATATATATATATATATATATGTATATATATATATGTGTGTGTGTGTGTGTGTGAATATAATATATATATATAGTATCTGCTTAGAATAATATTGATATCGTTTATTAATCCAATACTTTATTTATTTTTTTCATGACAGAGGCTCTTCCTGTAAATAAAGTAATAAGTAACAGAAAGGAATTTTAAACAATAACGCTAAACCTGGATGAGGCAGTATTCTTTAGCGCTGACAGCTGGAGTGGCAGCAGTGATAGATGACATTTATGTGTGTATATATATATATATATACATCCATTCTAAAGACGGATTCTGGATTAATCCAATGTTTATTTGCTACCATTATTGGTTGCTTATTTTTGTGAATTAAATCTGCCAATTTTATGGAGTAGTTTCGAGTCTCACAGAAACAGCCGCCAGACTCATAACATCATACCAATTGATTTTCCTGAAATACTGTTGGCTGCTATTTACTATTTACTACTCAATTTACTACAGAGACGCCTGTGCGTGTATGTGTGTGTTTGGTTGTGTTGAAAATAATACTCTTTCTCAGAATATTTTGCACAGTATCTTTTTAAGAAACCTCGCCATCTTTCTTACTGCTAAGCATTCAAATTATAATTCTTAACTGTTGCAAGTCAAGAAGACTGAAATGTACGTATAGTGGAGGCCCCTTGGCTAGCGGTTAGAGAGCGGATTCACGGTCGAGGGATCTCGGGTTCGAATCTCAGACTTGGCGATGTGTGTGTTTATGAACGAAACACCTAAGCTCCACGCGGCTCCGGCAGAAGGTAATGGCAAACTTCTGCTGACTCTTTCACCACAACTTTCTATCACTCTTTCGTCCTGCATCTTGCAGCTCACCTGCGACGGACCGGCGTCCCGTCCAGGTGGGGAACCTATACGCCAAGGAACCCGGGCAACCGGCACTTATGAGCCAGTCATTGCTCGAGAAGGAACAAACAAAATGTACGTATTGTGTGATTGTATAGGGTGGAAGTTCAATACGATGTTTTGAAGTTTTTTTATCTTTTTAGTAATCCATTAACTTCAATTTTAAGCCATTTATTATTTAAATATTATCTTACCAGATTCAGTCTGTCGACTGTCGCCATGATGGGGGTATCACTTTCAAAAATTTAAATCATCATAGTGACCTCAGTACGTATTTCTGTCTGGTATTTATTTTATAGGACTCTGCTTGATGAGCTGCTAAATTTGAGACATAGTGGGGCACAATACTCGATTAAACAACAAATGTAAACATACACATGCACACACAATAGGTGCTGGAATGGTTGTGTGGTAGAGAATTTTGCTTCCCAACCAGATGCATAATACCTTGGGCAAGTGTTTTCTGGTATAGCCCTACGCCAACAACGGTCTTATGATTACATGTGGCAAACGGAATCTGTAGCTTCCTTCATGAAAAAAATGAGCGAAAAGCATGTTTATAAAGAAGAGTTGTTTGCTTCATACTCCTCGTGTGTCGATTTAACCATGGGAAAGGAACAAATAATAACATGTGCCTGCAGGTCATAACACCCGCAAAACGTCGGGCTGCATTGCTAGTATATATATGTATATAAATATATATATATATATATATATATATATATATATATATATATATATATATATATATATATATATATATAGAAACGTACACAGTGTCGGTCAACTTTTGAATCGTGAAATAAGTGGCTCGGAACTCTTAATTTTATAGGGTGAGGGTGAAATGGGAAAAATAGGCATTAATTTTTATTATTCTTTATTGGATTGCCGTGGAAACAGACTTTCTTTCTTTTGAGGTAAGAGTGACTACTTTCCCCTAACTATTTGAAATAAATCCAAATATAAAATTGTAATATGCTTTTTAATTTCAGCATTTTCTCTTCAGTTTTATACTCTTAATTTTACCATGTTTCCTGTGCATTTTGTAACCAGGTGAATGCATAAAAGTGTATAATCCTGTGTCATTTTGTGTTTTTGTGTGGAATATCATTTTCTACATGCTTTACCAAAATATCATACTTGAAAAAGACAATAGACAGGGAAACTTATTTGATGTCACTTCTTTGATGTGTGTTTCTCTTTTCACAATTGCCATTGTTCCATTATCTACTTAGAATATTCATAGCTTTTACTAATTCAATAATATATATTACTTTCTTTCATGCTGGAGCCCCTTCCTCTTAATACCGCAATAAAGTAGAGAAAATCCTAAACTAAAAGGCTAAAACTTAGTGAGGCATTGTTCGTTGGTGCTTAGAACATGAGCGGACGGAGAGAAGAAATTTAAGGTCAGCAAGACTTACATAAAATCATCAGATTATATATATATAGATAGATAGATAATAGATAGATAGATAGATAGATAGATAGATAGATAGATAGATAGATAGATAGATAGATAGATAGATATAGATATAGATATAGATAGATAGATAGATAGATATAGATTAGTTATATATACATATAAATATATATACTCATAAGTAAGAGAGTTAAACTAAGCATTTACGTTGCGCAGGGCGCAGACGAGTTTGAGACCCGTCACAGATAATCTTATAAGTCTAGCCCCAACCACACTTTTTCATACACATCAATATAGTGTAATACAAGTTGTTCAACTGAGAATGCCTACCTGGTAAATGTTGGATACAATTTTTACTTAAATGTGTCAGTGAGACAGTTGATGACATCATCAAATTGTAAAAAATCGGAAATATGAAGGTGAAACCAGAAATTTAAAGTTAGAATTGGAAAAGTTTGCATTTCGGCCGATAGATCGACTAATGCCAGTTTTATCATATTATTCCTTGCATTTTGTTAAGCGACCGACGAATCAACCTCCATGTAAGACATCATATATCTGCCAGTATTCGTTCGTTATTTTACTTCTGTGTTACTTTTGAGAGAAAAAAATTTCGATTTGATTGAATTAAAAAAACTCGCAGTGTTGACGAAAAATGTGCCTCACAGGGACTTCAAAACTGCTGGTATTTCACTGAATAATTTTATCAGTGTTGTAACAGATGAATCTCCTGCAATCATAAGAAAACTGTAGTATTAATTATAGTAATGAAAAGGTATCCCACTTTTCCAGATTTTCTCCTTGTCAGAGCTACGTGCTTCAAGTATGAATGTATAATGTAACTTTCCCTGAAACTGAATTACATTTAAATGAGAAGACACAGAAAGTTCATACATTTTACTCCATAATAAGATTCATTCTATTGCATCGTGTGATAGTTTTCAACCGCCAACGTTTTTAGTAGGTTAGAGGACCTGCTCGGGCTTATTATCACCTGCTTTAAACAAAAAGAAATGAGGTTGTGTGCAACTGGAAAATGAGGACGTGATCACATGTGATGTTCTTTACTGATATGTTAAAATAATCTACAAACTCTCAGCTTCATACGCAAAGGATCTTATTAAGATCTTACTCAGTTTTCAGCGTTCAGAGTCAAATAACAGCTTTGTATAGAGCCGCATTGTCAAGACGCTTCAGCCACTTTCCCAATCTCAGAAGGAGTGTCAATACAATCCATGATACAGAAACAAAAGAATACAATCTTGAAGAATACAAATGTTTCATCTTACTTGTAAATCCATTCCTGGTAGATGTAACTTTTGACGACTGTCCAGGCCTCAAACTTCTAGCTGTAGATTAATCTGCACCGCAAAGAAAACTAATGGAATTACAGAAGGAATTGTGCTTAAACATAATCCATAAATCACAGTCTGCAATTTAGTTTTGTAAACCAGTTCCAGATATGAAATATTCTGAAATAGAGAACAGCTGACAGAGTAATTTCGTACACATATAAGGACATGTCAGCCAGATGTCCAACGACTTATAGCCAAAATGGAAAAGCAGAAAGTCTCTGTTTGCAGTAAATAGCGGCCTTACAACTTGATATATACTGTGTCCTTTGTTTGTCATAAAGAACTTGTAAGGATCTGATTTCAATAGCTCAAATTTTATTGGTTTGTTTTGTAGCTTATTTTCCTCAATGTTTTAACCAAATAAATTAATATAATTTAATTTATTTTCTTTTCAATTTTATGTTGAGCAATGCAATTTGATGCACTGAAATCCAAACACTCAGGGTTTATTTTAAAGTGTTTCCGGAGTTCAGTACTGTATTAAATACGCTACAATGTCTAATGTATAAACTAAAATTAAATCAATTTAAATTTTAAAAATATTTTCTTCAATAAATATCGCAGAATTAAAGAAATCGTTAGGTACCAATTAAAACATATTCCTTCATGTTACTGGTTTCAGTCGTTGGATTACGGTCATGCTGAGACACCACATTGAAAGTAGCCATTCATATCATATCAACCCCAGTACCAGTTTTCTTCATATTTGGTGCCTACTTTATCAATCGAAGTTGGAGGACATGAATATAGACACAGTTACAAATATCAGAACAATCTAAATTTTTGTTCATGGCTTGCGATTCCCAAAAGTTTGAACTTTATTGGATATGGTTTATGAAATATGATTGGGCACTCCTAGAGATAACGATGCGAAATGCATGCAATGAGCTGGGTAGTGGCTCTCCGGGCTTCCTAGGTGTGTTTAAAACTTTCGGTCTTCAGTGAGAAATTTCACCATGAGAAAAAACAGTGAATGGCATTCTTACAGATTCAAATAATCCTGAAGCATATTTGAATTGGCAACAGGTTCGTTTTTATTCATATCTCTGCTTAGTCCACTCAAGCTATCTTGTTTACGGTCAGCTGCTAAATAGTATAACCTGTCATACGGAAATACCATAAGAGGGACCTGTCTCTGATGCCATTTCGCAGGGTCTGCTTCCGGTCTCTGTTGCTGAAAACAAGCTACCTACGACGAACTTCATGCATCGAACAGAAATGCTCGCGGGCACTGCTAGACGATTCGGCGCGTTTATAGCATTGAGTCTAGAGTGAGAAATATTCTCTATGATAAAGTATAGTGAATGGATTTCCTACGGGTTCCAAAATGTCTCAAGCGTATTTATCTGCTGGTAGCAAATTTGTATTTATAAGCATCACTGCTTAGCGCTGGAATATCGTATGCATATATATATATATATATATATATATATTATATATATATATATATATATATATATGTGTGTGTGTGTGTGTGTGTGTGTATGTATCTTTGTGTTTATATAGTGCGTGCATTTATAGGTATATGTGTGTAAATATATGTGTATGTATATGTATTTTACACAACTGTCCATTAAAGTTTTCATACTTTTAATTTTACTTATTTAGCGAGATATGTATTCGTATACATTAAAAAGCATTTATCAATTTTTAGATAACGTTTCATGGCAGTAAAATGCATACTTTCGTAAGTTAAACTCACAAATTTCATTACGCTGAGAAAAAAATGAAGACGTACTCATTTATCTGTAATCATCCTAACCAGCGTAGTTATTCTACGTCGAACTATAGCGAGTATACATATAACAAAAGAAGAACACTGACTTTGGTGTTAAAGCTACAAATATATCATTAGATAATAACCTTCGAATTAAGAATTAACGCCATAACTGTTTTCGTCCTTATTGTCGTTGTAACTAACTGCGCAGATACATTATAATGTAACATGTTATTTTGCGTCTTCTAGACTTTCTTTTCATTTGCATATCAATTAAGCATGGAACATCAGGCCTCAATATTGAGTTCATAGCAATACTAATATTTTTGAGATACTTGTTTATATGGAGAGATCACATGCTCAAAACAAAAGCAATATTTTTACCACAGGCAATACAGAAGTACCTTTGAAAATAGTTAAAGGAGAATATATTTGTTTTCAATGAAATCACATTTCAAAGACCGTCGTACTCAGGCTATGAATACTTCATAGGGTTTCTGTATATGTGAAAGGATATATCTTAATCTGAATTTATGTGTAGTTTTTCTTTTCATTACTCTTTCGTGATTTGAACTGTTACGATGCTTTGATGATACAAAGGAAAAGGAAAAGAACGTAAGTATCTAAGAGAATAAAGTATGATGCGTTGATAATCAGATAAGGATGTGATATTTTCTGTTAAGTAAGAAACGTGAAAGTAAAACGAAATCGTGTATTAAAGTTGTAGTTGCATCTATTCCGTTCGCTTTGAGAGTATTCGCTTTCATACTTTGCATCCTTTACATCTTTATAGTCTATTATTATTATTATTATATTATTATTATTATTATTATTATTATTATTATTATTATTATCATCGTCATCATCATCATCATCATCATCATCATCATCATCATCATCATCATCATCATCATCATTATATTATTATCATTATTATTATTATTATTATTATTATTATCATTATTATTATTATTATTATTATTATTATTTTATTATTATTATTATTATTATTATTATTATTATTATTATTATTATCATTATCATTATTATCATTATTATTATCATCATCATCATCACCATCATCATCATTATTATTATTATGATTTTTATTATTGAGTGAGCAAGCAGGGCATGCCGTCAAAGTGACACTGGGGTAAAATATACGAAGCCCACTATACCTATTATGACTACCCGTCTGATAAGGGTACACTAGTACATGCATCACAACCATATGTGCGCGACATGGTGATCTCATATCAAGATAAACATCAGATGATCTTGCAGGGGGCGGGCCCAGTTAGAATCTTCTGGTCGTGTTATCTATCCCGCTCAAAATGTCCCTGAATAAGGGTTCTTTAAGGATATTGAAGAAAACACCCATGTTTCCGGACGTCAATTGTTCAAACCCCAAACAATCCCTCTCAACACATGGCTATGATGATCCCCAACTACTTCTGCTCGTGATCAGAGATGCACATATCGTCAGCAGCCACTAAGGGACATGGTCAACTGGTTACGGTCAAACAACTGACAAGCAAATCTGTGATATTGAGCAGAATATTTGCTGTAGCGCATCTGTTATACCAAGACAAAACAATGTACATGATAACACTTCCAATCAGTTAAGATCAGAAGCCACTGACTAGTACTGCACCAGGCCATTATTATTATTATTATTATTGAGTGAGAGAGCAGTGCATGCCATCAAAGTGACACTGAGGTAAAATATACGAAGCCCAGTATACCCATCATGACTACCCGTCTGATAAGGGTACACTAGGCACATGCATCACGACCATGTGTGCGCGACATGGTGATCTCATATCAAGATAAACAGCACATGACCTTGCAGGTGGGGCCCAGTTAGAATTTTCTTCAGGTCGAGTAACCCATCCCACTCGAAAGGTCCCTGAATAAGGGTTGTTTAAGGATGTTGAACGAAACACCCATGTTTCCAGAGGTGAATTATTCAAACCCCAAAGAATCCCTCTCAACACACGGCTATGATGCTCCCCCACTACTTCTGCTCGTGATCAGAGATGCACATATCGTCAGCCACTAAGGGACATACTCAACTGGTTAAGTTCAAACAACTGACAAGCAAATCTGTGGTATTGAGCAATTGAAAGTTAACAAATTGAATGTACTTGAATAACACCCCTGATTGGATTTAACAAAATTAATATTTGTGGGACGGCAATATTTATAGATCCTAAAACAGTAAATAGCTGCAATGTTATCAACTTTAATAAAAGACAGATCCTAATATTTTTTTCTTTCTTAATGATTCTCCTATATTTACTAGAAGTAAACAAGTAACTTTTTAAAACATTGAATCTGACTGGTAGGAGCTATTGTCATATAAAGGGCTGGGTCAATCTTTAGCCAAAATATATCTAAGTTATATAATTATCAATAACTTAAACCCATGAAGGGTAACACCGCATCATAACACTTTCACGCACACCCGTCTGTTAGCAAGTATGCAGTCATATATTCTTAGTTTTCCCAGTTTTGTTTCGTTATTTGTTTACTTAATAATCTATTGAGCCGTGTAACGGGGAAAAACAGTTTTAAAATATTCTCGTGACATTCTAATTGTTTTTATAATTTGTTCCAGAACAATCCAGTGAAATAAAATTTTCACCGATAAATAAATTTATGCCCCATTGATTTGAAGCCAGATTGATAAGTGCCAATACATAATAAGTGCCAATACAACTTGGCCCTTGAGTCACTCTGTAACTTCTGCAAATTATTAACAAAAAAATACTTATACTTGTTGTGAGTTCTACTTTCGTGTTTGCAGCACAAAACACACATATACGCTTATATCTTTATATCTCTTTATATATATATATATACATATATATATACATATATATATATACATATATATATATACACATACACACACACATACACACACACACACACACACACACACATATATATATATGTATATATATATGTATACGTACACATGTGTTTGCTTGTATAAGTGTATTTGTATATGCGTGTGTGTGTCTATGAGATTGTTAATATCATTTGACTTTAGTTATTTTGATCTTCTCCCTTTCATCTCGCATTAGCAACACTCATTTTTGCTATTTTTCTCCGTTCAGTATTCATTGTATTTCAAATTATAACGACGGATATGAGAGCGCATAAAATTTGGTTTGTTTTAACTCTTATTCAGTACATTTATTTATCTCCTTTTACTGCAGATTTAATTAATGATCGATTTTTGGTTCAATATTTCTTTCTTTCGTAATTGTTGTTTTTTGTACGATTTTAAACATTTAGAAATATATGAGTTTTTAACTTCTATTATATCTAACCAAGCAATAATTTTCGTTATGTTTGAATATCTTATTAAATAAAAAAGCAGCACAACAAAAGGAAGCCGGAACAAATCAATCCTTGAATATTTCGCAACGAAAATCAACGGCTAACAATAACCCAAAAATCACATAGATATACACGTACACGGACACATAAACGCATATACACATACAAGCAGACGCACACACACACACACAAACACACATACACATACGCACAGAATGGAGAGAGACAGACGATTTATTCACATAATGCCTGACAAAGACTTCAAAATTCTGAACCAAGAAATAACGGGATGAATTTATATTAATATAATAGCATGCAGTCCAAACTAGATTACATGCACACATAATACATACTTACATACATACACACATACATAAAAACATACTTACATGGCTGCGTGGTAAGTAGCTTGTTTACCAAGCACATGATACCGAGTTCAGTCCCACTGCGTGGCACCTTCAGCAAGTGTCTTCTAATATGGCCTCGGAATGACCAAAGCCTTGTAAGTGGATATGGTAGACGGAAACTGAAAGACGCTCGTCGTACATCTGTATGTGTATATATATGTGTATGTTTGCGTACCCGTAACTTAGTGATTCGGCAAAAGAAACCGATAGAAGAAGTACTAGGCTTACAAAGAATAAGTCCTGGGGGGCGATTTGCTCGACTAAATGCGGTGCTCCAGTATGGTCGCAGTCGAATGACTGAAACAAGTAAAATATTAAAAAGAGTATATATACACACCACATTCACACGGATACATATATCTATGTATGTGCATATATAAATATATATATATATATATATATATGTATGTATATATATATATTTATGGGTGTATATATGTCTTGCAAACAACTTGCACATGCAAGTGCTACCAGTCAATAACTCCATATACCGGAAGCCAGCGAGTGTATTGGGTCATCAGGAGAGAATGCGCACCGTTTCGGGGCCTACCTCTCGACGGCATCAATGCGCACCGGCCCCCCTCACTGATATGAGACCCCGTTTGCTAGATCAGCTGGTTATCAAATAAAGCTCAATATCCTTCTAGCTATCGCTCATCGTCTTTTTTTAACCAAATCCATGGCTAGCCTTCTCCACAGTAGATTGGATATCGGTCATGGTGGTATTGACTTTACGATGAGTTAGGCCTAGCGATAACAAGAGTCATCTCACACTGTGTCCAAAGAACCCTCTACATACGACTTCGATTGAAAAATGTTCCGCTTTCCAGCCTGCGTTTTCACATTCCTCGAGGAGGTTTACATAATGGTTAAATTTTCGAGCCCCAGCGGCGTCCATATTATCTTCATGAGGAACCGTTAGCTCGACTATATTTACAACTTTCCTTCTTTCACACCACATTAAAACATCTGTTTACCTGGCACCTAGGTAAATCTGCAGTTACCTCCTAATAGCCGTTCCAATTTTCATTTCTCACAGGACGTTTCTTGATGTTCTTCTTGAAACGGATCCGCTGACCTGGTCGCACGAAGGTAGCGAAATCTCTAGATGGTACTTTTAACGGATTTTCTCAGTGTTGTTGAGATGAATTTGGTTCTTTATAGCATTGAAGATAACCTTAAGGACCAAGTTGTGTCTCCATGTATACCTGTTCAATGCTAATGAACAGTTGGAAAGAATATGTTTCAGTGTACCGACCTTTCCACATTTGCAGATGTCATTCTCTGTGACGTTCCATCTTACTAGATTCGTAGGTGATGGCAACACATCATAAAATGAACGAATCAGGAAACTCAGCCGAGATGTCGTCCACTTCCATATCTCATCCCAACTTATCTTCCTCTCAACAACATGTTCTTCCCATCTCGTCATCTGACCTTGATGAAAACATCGGATCAAATGAAGCTCCCTTCTCTCCGTTTCTCTTGTTTTGACGTTGTTGCTAACAACAGATCTGCGTTCCCTCCGCATCATGCTGAACTGATCTGTGCCAAAACCAAGTCATTTCCGATGGTCCTACGTTGCTCCCACCATATCTCTGTGTATAAGAGAAGACAAGATGTCGTCAGTTTCTGCTTCTGCTTTCCACTTTCTGGCTGTTTTCACCTCTGGTGGGTTACGCCTGATTTCCATATCCTTCGATTCTCTCAACATCATGACCGTCCGTATCTTCCCCAGCTTATATATTTCGACTATTGACGAACCACTTTTACGATGAAGAGCTGAACTGTTCACCATACGAGGTAGGCCTAGCCACTTTCTAATGAACACATTACATTTTTGTTCAATGATTTCAACTCGTGAAAATGCTACCTTGTATATTAAAAGTGGACAGGCTAGTTGTGGCTACAAGCCGAACTGCAAGCACCAAATTTTATAGTTACCTGGTAGCTTCGAGTTATCAATTGCTGATAACCCAGCCTCGGCCTGTTTGATAATTTCAATCCCACGACTTCTGTCATGAAATATAAAAGCCGGACTAGACTATTTTATGCGCAACTCCATTGTCTCCCGACACAAAAAGGATGCCAACAATAATAGATATGGATTTCGTAGACAGGAACTGAAACAAATCAATCGTATATATATGTATGTGCATGTGTGTGTCATTGTCACTGTGTTTCATCACTGCTTCACAACTGCTGTTCATTTCTTTACATCCACATAACTTACTGGTTTTACACAAGAATAAACTAATAGAATAAATACCAGGCTTATCTACATAAAAAAAGCACTAGGGTGTGTCTCATTTTTGTTTGCCCAATCAGTTGTATCTATCAATTTACCTTTGTATGTGTGTGTGTGCATCTATATCTATCTATCTATCTATCTATCTACACACACACACACACATATATATACTAGCATTATGACCCGTCGTTGCCGGGTTATAGTGCTAGTGCATGTATATATGTGTATATATATGTGTACATATTACATTTACATCTCTCTATATATATCTACACATAAAATACAAAATACAAACTTATATCTTGATATAGCTAGTGATAACAATACTGAAAATATATAACAGACTGGAATTGTAGGCCCGTCTCTTGCAATTTCGATCAATTGTATCTTGTCCTCTCTCTTGTATAGAAGTGTGGCTACAATCCAGCCTACCTCTACTTTTGGGGGGACATTTTTAATGTTTATCCGGGACGTCCTGCGTCCCAGATACAAAAGGTAATAATAAAATATTTACACTTTGCAAGGCTTGAGTCGAGTACTCCCTTGCACGCTCTATTGACTCGAACCTTGCTTCTATTGTGGCGAATTTACTGCCTCTGGTTAGATACTTGATATATTTCATAGTCGCACCAACACACTTTTCGATGGTGCTTTCCTCCAGGTGTTCAAATCTTTTTTCCCTCTACTTGCATACTTTAAAGACAATAGTATTTTCTTTGATTTAAATTTTTATTTCGTTTGGTGGTGTTATCCTAGATTCACCGTCTTTGTCGGTGATCAATCCGTATTTCTTCCATTTTAATTTCAATGAGTTCGCGCCCGCCAACGGCTGCAGTGAAATTCATCTTTGGACTTTGTCCTGTCGAAGACATTTTAACAAAAATGCTTCCGTCTAAACGGTGAAAATATTGTCAATTTCCCCAAACAGGGACACAATTCAATTTTTAAACAATAACCAAAGCTCCTTCTCCCAAAAGGGGAGGGTTACGGTTTACAATTATTTAACAAATGCAATACAACAACGCTTCCCTTACGAGGAACCAACAAACGTGATGACAATAGTTAAACAGAAATAATGATAACAACAAACCCTACGGTAAACCAAAAAGCAGTACTCTGTTGAAGCTATAGGCCTTTAAGGATCAGAAATAAACCAACAGTGGTACTCAGTTAAGCATCTTTCGAGAAAACAGACATTCCATACAGCCAAACGTCATATAGATACTTAATGCTAGATAATTAGCAAATAATCTAATGTAAAAGCCGTGCACACCTCCATCTGCACTTAAAATCTATTTTTTATTTATTCCCATTCATGTGAAACCACTGATTCGAGTTCAAGTCATTGATGCAATTTTATACCAATTGCCATTTTTACTTTTGTTATCTTGCGATAATATACTTTAGTTTGATTATTACTTACTACATATAATTCAATTGTTATTATTATTTTTATCGTTAAAGTGAAAGCATCTGACATAAAATAGAGAAATGTTTTTGTTTCACTTTTAACACGTAATACTGAAATAGTGGAGAAGATATGATATTGTTATGGGCGCGCTCTAGGTAAGAAGTTGAACATTTGTTTTTCCCATGAAACTACATGTACCCTAAGTAAGGTATGTGTAAAATTTGAATGAAATTGGTTGTGTAGTTCTCAAGTTTTAGGGAAACACACAAACAGACAGACAGACAGACACACATTCTCAGTTTTATATATATATATATATATATATATATATATATATATATATATATTATATTATATATATATATATATATATATATATATATATATATATAGCCCCTTAATGGAGCCTTAACTCCCTAATTTTAGTCATTTATTTTATGATCCAAACTACGTCAAAAGTACTGAATGGAGTTATATGAAATTATATTCTATGCATAAGGGCCATAACCCCCATGACAATTCATATATATTTGCTGTTGATGAAATTTTAACCATAGATATTAGACACAAATGAAGTAATATTTAGAAAATTTCATCTTACAAGTTAGAAAGACCCCTCCATGGAAACTTAACACCCACAATTTTGTAATTGCATCTAAGCAAAAATGAATTCAGTTGTGCTCTTGGAAGCTGTAGGGTCACCCGAGCATAAAAGTTGAGCATTATTTGTAATTCAATGGTACGACAGTGTAAGAGTTTGCTTTGACATACACTTAGATTGTGTTTTCTGCAATGTGCTGCATAAATTGTCAAGTAAATAAGAAGCATCTTTGCCTCCACTGATTCATTGTTGAGTAAAGTTATTTGATTCCAGACATCCTTTCAGTTTCTTTTATTATCCCTGGGTCACACATATTCCCCAGAGGGTAACATTGATTTCAAGGCCTTCCAAGATGAGTGACTGGTTATTCAGAGACAGTTATAGATTGTAAATTTATTCTGTCCAGTTACGTATCAGTATAGTGGTCATTTGCAAAATCCAGCTTTCATTTCTCCTTAGCCCTCACGTCACACAGTTGTTAATGTTTATTTCAGTTGGGTCACGCCCTTCTAATTGCTATAGATCCGTAATGCTTCTTACGATTGTGCCTGTCACCTGGACGGTGAAGAATACTACATTGGGAGTGGTAACGACAAGGGTAGCGTAACTGACTGCTTATTGTGATCATTCGTCTTTTGATTTCCTGTGGCTTTGCTCTCTTTTACAAACCCAGTGAACATATACTTCCTATTAGAAAGAAATTCAAACAATAGATATAAGACCCAAGTTAAACAGATTCCCAACAATTCAAATTCTCTGGTTGACATAAAGATGCCCACCCCAACAGGGGCCTTAACTCTCACATTTTAGAGCTGCATGACCTCCATTTTTGAGGACCAAAATCCTTTTAACATGTTCTATTAGACTGGAATTTGGGAATATGCGCATAAAAATCAGCAGTAGGGGATACATGTGGCACGATTACAATTGTTTGGCTGTGTAAAGAGGGAAATAACCCTAATCTGCAATTTTGATGAAATTCGAAACATAGGTATTCCAGTTCATTACAGAAAATATAACATAAAAGTCTAATTCTTCAATTTATTTAACTCGGGCAACGCCGGGTAACTCACACAAGCACTCATACTCACACAAGCACACAACACATAAATACACACACACACACACACACACACACCACACACACACACATATATATATATATATATATATATATATATATATATATATATATATATATATATATACACATATATATATATATTTATATAGAAATATATATAGGAATATATATATATATATTATATATATATATATACATGTATATATACGTATAC
>NC_042999.1:40012681-40025181 GCF_006345805.1 Octopus sinensis | reverse complement strand
TGTCTGCAGGGATGGGTTTTACTGTCTGCCAAGCAACACTGATCTACGCTCCAATTACATAGTTAAACTTTCATCATCGAGTCACAGCGATTTGGGCACCGAGGCTTGGATACCCTTTAAACAGTTAAGAACTTTTTTGTTACACCAATAAAAACCGGGTCTGTATTCATCTCCTACAGATGTAACCTCTGCATCAACGTCAATGGGGAAATAATCTTTAAAGTTTCACTGCCCGTGTAGATTTCACATTGAATTTCAAGAACATCAGTGATATATTTAGGTGACCAATGCATTTAGATACCATAAACGTGCCAACACCTGCCAGTAGAGCTATATATCTCTCGTTCCCAAGCTTTATTTTCATGCATTTCACTTCATAAAAATGAAGCATAATTTATCTTTCCTGGCCTTGTGAATTGCATCGACTATTCAGAACACATAGAGCAAATGCGATATGATTGTCATTAAGGCGAAATTTCATTGACTCGGTTCCTGTCACAAGACTCCGTTTATCAAGCTTTAGAATAGTTTTCGTTTATTTTACCTCAGTACTGATAATAATGCAATATCCAAGGAGGTTAAAACAGGTCATTTTTCAAGCCATTGCATCATTCATAGCACTATTACCAGTATTATTAAACACTATATCATTCTTATCAAGCGAAATGTGGTACCTAAGGATTTACAGAATTGGGTAAAATATTGTCTAATGAAAAACAGAGCGAGCGACATAGATGGAGAGAGAGAGAGAGAGAGAGAGAGAGAGAGAGTGAGAGAGAGAGATGAAAACAATCTAGATGAGTACATAAATATATTTAAACTATATTATATTGAAATGTTTTCGGTAAGATTTGAACACCAACAGAAGAGCATCAAAGCGAAAACGGCAATTTATGGTATTTGAAACTATACCCAATCTAATAAACCGCCACGTATGCAAAAGTGAGGGGCCGAACAACAATTCAAATATGTGTGTCCGTTTTCTTTCAACACAGGAATTTCCATTAGATAATTGACATAATGTGATTGAATGATACGACTGATCTTGAGAAAACTGGAGAAAAATTGCAACTGTCATACTGCTTAATGACTGCTGTTGTGGCATCGTAGATGCTATGTAGCTGACATGTGACACCTTAAATATAATTGTAGCTGCTGATCTAACATTCATATGGAGGAAAAATTTCATTCTGCAAATTACGAGCATTTAATGAAGTATCGCTGCATAATATACATTTTTTAATTGTGACTATTAGTCATAATTCTCAACGTGATAATATCTTTTGCTTTTCATGTATTTGTAATAGTCATTTAGTTAAGTCAAGCGTTTTATTGGTCTTTTCTGTTCGATTTCTTATGAAAAAATATCGTATGATCTTCATTTATCACACAAAATTTTCCTTTAAATGTCAAAATTGGCTATCATATTATTGATGTGAAAAGTTCCTAATATATAAGAACGTCAAGTCATTATCACGAACATGTTGGAAAAATCAATTTTATACCTGATTTTCTCTCTACATTTTCTTCTCTCGATCAGACACATATAGACGTTTAAGCATATTCAATAACACACACACACACACACAACACACACCACATATATATAATATATATATTATATAGAGAGAGAGAGGGAGAGGAGATAGATATATATACATATATATATAGAGAGAACTTATATATTATATATATATATATATATATAGAGAGAGAGAGAGGGAGAGGAGCTAGAGATAGATTTACATATATATATAGAGAGAACTATAGATATATATATATATATATATATATAATCTCCTCTGTCTATATATATATATAAAACATGTAGATTAAACATATACATATATATATAGAGAGAACTTATATATTATATATATATATAATATATATAATCCTCTCTGTCTATATATATATATAAAACATGTAGATTAAACATAATCATATAGTATATATATATACATATATAATCATAATATATATATCTATATATAAATAAAAATTGATTAATAATTAATTAATTTACCCTCAAATTGTTGAAATATATATATATATATATATAATATATATAGATATATATATTATATATATTATATATATCTTTATAATATATATATATATATAATATATATATAATATATCCATATTATATATTTATACATATATACATTTATATGTAATTCATCCTACACGTATATATGCATATCTTATATCACACATACATACATACATACATGCACACATGTGCGCCCCACACACAAATATATATATATATATATACACAAGTATGTATGTGTGCATGTTAGTATTCTTGTGTGGTCATGTGTGTGGCAGTTTGTGTTTGATATTCGGTGTGTGATTTCGTGTGCGAAGATTTGATTTTACCTTCATTAATGAACTTTATGGCCCGTCTTACGTATAGTAAATATTTGACGTGAATTTCCGATCAAAGATTTCTATAATGCAATCAGATAACCTTATATAATTCATTAATGAAGAGACGAAGCTTTAACGTTGATTTATTTCTCGATTTACAGAATCGAAACTTCTGATGCAGATCTCTTTATTCAGGAATTAGAGTGTAAATCTAACGTAATATTTAACTTGTCATCTTAACAGACTGAAATATATTTCACCATATCTCTGCCGTGGAATTCTTACCCAAATAAATTCAATACGTTGAAGCATACGAAGAATGTGGGTGGTGGCACTACGAAAAATAGTTTTATATGTAAATGTTGAGAGAATGATAATTAGCATGATAAAAACTGCAGTAGTTGTCTAAACGTCAAGCTCCCATATTTTTCACACTGTCTAAATATTATTTATATTTTATCTTTCTTGTCATTTATCTTTTACTTGTTTCAGTCATTTGACTGTGGCCATGCTGGAGCACCGCCTTTAGTCGAGCAAATCAACCCTAGGACTTATTCGTTAGAAGCCTAGTAATTATTTTGTCGGTCTCTTTTGCCGAACCGCTAAGTTACGGGGACGTAAACACACCAGCATCGGTTGTCAAACGATGTTGGGGAGACAAATACAGACACACACACACACACACACACACATATATATATATATATATACATTTATACGACGGGCTTCTTTCAGAGTCCGTCTACCAAATCCACACACAAAGCTTTGGTCGGCTCAAGGCTCTAGTAGAGGTCACTTGCCCAAGCTGCCACGCAGTGGGAATGAACCCGGAACTATGTGGTTGGTAAGCAAGCTACTCACCGCACAACCACTCCAATGCGCCTAAATAATAAATATGATAAATATTAAAGATATTTATGATACGGAAGTACACGGTACTTCTCATAGATTAAAATATTCGAATTTTTGTCATTGAATTACAAATATTAAATAAATCTAATCATAGGCGCAGGCGTGGCTGTGTGGTAAGTAGCTTGTTTACCAACCACATGGTTCCGGGTTCAGTGTCACTGCGTGGCACCTTGGGTAAGTGTCTTCTACTATAGCGTCGGGCCGACCAAAGCCTTGTGAGTGGATTTGGTAGACGGAAACTGAAAGAAGCCCATCGTATATATGTATATATATGTATGCGTGTCTATGTTTGTCCCCCTAGCATTGCTTGACAGCCAATGCTGGTGTGTTTATGTCCCCGTAACTTAGCGGTTCGGCAAAAGAGACCGATAGAATAAGTACTGGGATTACAAAAGAAGTCCCGGGGTCGAGTTGCTCGATTAAAGGCGGTGCTCCAGCATGGCCGCAGTCAAATGACTGAAACAAGTAAAAGAGTAAAAGAGTAAGAGTATATATTTTTGTAGTATTTCACTGAAAAGTTAGTCCTAATGTGTTTTTTTTTCCCTTTTTTCAACACTTTGTTGATTTCCTGTTTTCCAGTTCTCCATCTGCGTTATAGGTGACGCATGTTTAGGCTTCAATGACAAGGTTTTGTTATGAATAAACATTCAGTAAATATTACGTATTCTAATATTGTATATGAATTTCTTTCCATCATCTGCAGGTACTTGGCTACATGTATACATTATTGTAGTCCATCATTCAAATAATTACATTAACGATACCAGTAGCAGATTTATATCAATGATACATTTACCAAAGCCTTGCATATAATAGAGTACATTAAATAGATTTATGTAGAGGAAGGCACAGAGATAGCAATATTTCTATTTAGTCTACCATTCTGCATTCGTTCAGCAAATTTTCAATAAATTCCCTTTTTTTTTTTGTTTTTGGGCCGAAATCACACTCGGCACATTACTATACTTGTCTGTGTCTAACATTCATTGAACAGGTCACGCATGAATTCGAAAGATGCGATCAAGAGAATGTTGTCATTCTAGCCATCAACAAAGATTTGGTCCATGTTGGCCTGTTATTATCTATTATCCTCTCGGATCGCTAACTTCCTGTTGGATTGCACTGTCACCGCATATCTGAATGCAAATTTTTCTCACTAACTCTCGGGTCTTGTGTTCCTCAGTGTTCCGCTTAACTCGCACTCTTTTTTATATTTTTTATTCTTTTATTCTGTTACTTGTTTCCGTCATTTGACTGCAGTCATGCTGGAGTACCATCTTCAATGGTTATAGTCGAAGGAATCGACCCCAGGTCTTATTATTCGTAAGCTTAGTACTTATTCTATTGGCCTATATTGCCGGCCCGCAAAGTTTCGGGGACATAACCACACCAGCTTCGGTTGTCAAGCGATGTCAGGAGGACAAACACGGGTACACACATACACATAAATACACACACACATACACACACGCACCTCTATCTATCTATCTATCTATCTATCTATCTATCTATCTATCTATCTATCTATCTATCTATCTATCTATCTATCTATCTATCTATCTATCTCTCTCTCTCTTTGTATATATATATATATATATATATATATATAATCCTTTTTCTTATTTTTCTTTTTTACTTGTTTCAGTCATTTGACAGTGGCCATGCTGGAGCACCGCCTTTAGTCGAGCAAATCGACCCCGGGACTTATTCTTTTTAAGCCCAGTACTTATTCTATCTGTCTCTTATGTCGAACCGCTAAGTGACGGGGACGTAAACACACCAGCATCGGTCGTCAAGCAATGCTTGGGGGACAAACACAGACACACAAACACACACACACACATACATATATATATACATATATACGACAGACTTCTTTCAGTTTCCAAATCCACTCACAAGGCATTGGTCGGCCCGGGGCTATAGCAGAAGATACTTGCCCAAGATGCCATGCAGTGGGACTGAACCCGGAACCATGTGGTTGGTTAGCAAGCTACTTACCACACAGCCACTCCTGCATGTATACGACGGTCTTCTTTCAGTTTCCGTCTACCAAATCCACTCCCAAATGGTTGGACAGCCAGAGGCTATAGTAGAAGTCACTTGCCCGAGGTTCCACGCAGTAGGACTGAACTCGAAATCACGTGGGTGGAAAGCTAGCTTCTTACAACACAGCCATACCTGCGCCTATATATACATTAGCTACTTACTTGCGACACATCCACCCAGGTTCAGTCGCAGGCAGATACGATCTATCATTCTACCTATGCTTCACCGAGAATGCCTCTTCTACAAGCAAGCAAAACAACATAGGCCAATCATGCACTCAATATATATAAAGCTGGCAATCATTCTAAACTGTGGCAATGGCAACCTTGTCGCTTCATAAGTAATTTCAAAATGTCTATGCATATAAAGAACGCATGATCACACAACAGAACCATTAAAACTCAGCAGCATTCAATTACATTCAATTATTTTTTAAATCGTGGCACTCGAAGACTATAAAGCTAAAAGTAATGGCAATAAGGTATACTTGTAAAGACACCCTTTCGTTGTGAATGACCTGAGATTGCAACTAGAAAGTTTCCCCTCTGGGGCACAAGTCACGGCAAGGGTACTCATGGAAAGCCAGCAGTCGCCCATGCAAGCCGGTCTCCCATCTTCACGACCAGTGAAGTCGCAATTCATTTCTCCGGTTGCTGTGAGTCGAACGCTCTAACTATTGAGCCATGCGTGAAGAATCCTGACTTAAATAAACACTTGCATAGAAAATACGCCGAAGTCTACTGGAGGAACTCGATCATTACTACTACAACAACACCTATTACTACTACTACTACTACTACTACTACTACTACTACTACTACTACTACTACTACTACTACTACTAATGATAATAATAATAATTATAATAAGTGGAAGAAGAAGAAGAAGAAGAAGAAGGAGAGAAGAAGAAGGAAGAAGAAGAAGAAATAAGAAGAAGAAGAAAGAAGAGAAGAAGGAGGAGAAGAAGAAGAAGAAAAGAAGAAGAAGAAGAAGAAGAAGAACGAAGAAGAGAGAAGAAGAAGAAGAAGAAGAAGAAGAAGAAGAAGAAGAAGAAGAAGAAAAATAATTACAATAGTTACTCCGCAATCAATATCATCATCTTTATAAGACCTTAGATGCTGGTCGCTTTTATACTTATCATTCATGAACACGGTAGGTATATATTTTCAATAATTTTCAAGATTCTACATTTGAAGATAATGACGACGACAACGACGACGACAATGATGATGATGATGTAAATGTAAATTAAAAACCACAATTTCATTATCATGATCTGCGTATTCGTCAGCACTGTTTTTTTTAAATATATATATACACAGGCCTATTCGCCATTTTTTAAGGAATGGGTAACCACAAGACACACACCAGGCATTCCATTCATTGACCATCTCAAACATAATTATCTGAACTTGTTAATAATATCATCATCATCATCATGGCCCTCACAGTCATCGTCATTATCGTAATGATCGTCGTTGTCGTGGTCTCTATCATCAACACCCTCATCTTTACTGGTACCACCGCCACAAACCAGACACGCATCATCATTTTCAGACGTCATCAACAGCAGTACTTGCATGGGGTTTATCAAATTAATTCTTACATTAATATTTAACTTTTTATATATTTACTTCATACTTTCAATTAAAGAGAAAATACATTTTGCTAACATCTTTTCTGTGTCTCCTTTAACATATTACACTGAATTCAGTTTGAATACAGACACTTCTTTCTCTCTATTCTTAGTATAAAATATATTTCACACATCATAATACCATCGCAAATATGCATTATCTATCCTGAAGGATTATAACTTTAGTATTTTCGCTATAGAAGTCACTTTGAAAATATTAATTAATGTTCGGCTAGACGTTAGATCTCTGAAACTATTATGCAAAAATCAAAATGTAATTTAATCGGAAGTGAGAATAAATTGAAGCGTCGAGGGTCTGTATTTGGCAGCTATTTAATAACTTGTTCCTGACATGTCAGAGACAAAGATTCTATATATTTGGATCCGTTCCCTCAAGGGTATTCAAAAGTCAAATACACATTTTATAGAGCACTTCCAAATCAAATAAACCTCACATATAATTGCATTGCTAATATACGGAAGAAAATTGATTTCGTACTCTTTCATATACGTCATACATGTATGTACATACGTATATATACGTCCGTATACACATACATAACCGCATATATATATACATATATACATTTGTATATGTACATATGTATTTATGTATACATACATATGCATTAAATTCTGTATGTCTGCATATATGCATATGTAAAAATCTTCACATACAGATTTAGATTAGATACCTACACGTATACACTCACTCAATAAGCAGATTACGCGCACACATGTATGTACATAAACGCACATACACATGTGTATATATGTGTGTGAGTATGTATTCTATATAAGACGTTAAGACTTGGGCACGCACATTTTATTGTATGTAAAATAAGTATATGCCTATATCTGTTCCGACGCCTATAGGTCTCTTGTCGTATGTGTAAATGGTTGTTACCACGACCAATGACTTCTTTTATCAAAATTTATCTATATACGTATTCGTGTGTGTGGACATGTATGTAGCTGTACATATGTAAGTATATGTGCATATGCATATATATATATATATATATATATATATATATATAGCAATTAAGGACAACTACTTAATAAGGAAAACTTAACAAGAAATTGTCAGGTAGATAGCGTAAAAACCTCATAAGAGAAAAAATTTCGAAAATAATTATTTCTTATTGAACATATTAATTTATATATAGAGGGCATTATACATACATGCCAGAAGGCATTATACGAAATATAATAAGAAATAATTATTTTCGAAATTTTTTCTCTTATGAGGTTTTTACGCTATCTACCTGACAATTTCTTGTTAAGTTTTCCTTTTAAGTAGTTGTCCTTAATTGCTAAATTTTTATTCCGAAAAAACTTTTCCTCTCCCGAAATGCAATTCGTAAAAGTTTGCCTTTATCCGGATGTAATATATGTAAACTCACCCATGTGCTTCGTTGATGTCGAGCAGTTAGCTGATCGCTTAAGCGGGGCAGGGTCGTTGTTTATTTATAATACATTCAGGCCTGCTGATGAGTACGTAAGTATGAATCACTGTGATACAGGTCTATATTTTTTAAATGTCTTACTTTGAAAATTGCATTCGGTGGATTAGTAATATTTTTGGTAGAAATGACTAATTGTCCCTCTTAGCGTTTGGCATGTATGTATAATGCCTTCTGGCATGTATGATAAATGCCCTTATATATATATATATATATATATTATGTATATATATCGATATAATATATATATATGATATATATATATATAACTAATATACATCTATATAAATATATACATACATATATATATACACATACATACATACATATATGTATACATGCATATATGGGTAGAGGACGTCACTAACGATGCAAATATCATGAATTACATATATAAATATAGCGAAGGTGCATTCTGTTAGGAACGTACAAAATGGAGTCGTTAACCCTTAGAATAATCAAATAGCACGTAATATTGCGGTATACTTCCAATTCTATGATTAGTGAGGATGTGTATACTTAGCTCGTATATGTTTAATCACACTCAATGGTTTACTTACGAGGCAACTATTGTATATCACCTGAGGAGATACAAGTGGGTCGCATTGTATAGGAAACCCGTTGCTTTAATTTACATCATGTATGTGAATCTATGTCGTATTGAAACATGTGCAGTCATTATTAAATAGCGGTCTAAACATACACCATGTTCACTCAAAACAATTTTCTCTCTCTCCCTCTCTCCATATATATATATATATACTCTTTTACTCTTTTACTTGTTTCAGTCATTTGACTGCGGCCATGCTGGAACACCGCCTTTAATCAAGCAACTCGACCCCGAGACTTATTCTTTTGCAAGCCCAGTACTTATTCTATCGGTCTGTTTTGCCGAACCGCTAAGTAACGGGGACATAAACACACCAGCATCGGTTGTCAAGCAATGCTAGGGGGACAAACACTGACACACAAACACACACACGCATATATATATATATATAATATATACATATATACGACGGGCTTCTTTCCGTTTCCGTCTACCAAGTCCACTCACAAGGCTTTGGTCGGCCCGAGGCTATAGTAGAAGACACTTGCCCAAGGTGCACACAGTGGGACTGAACCCGGAACCATGTGGTTGGTAAACAAGCTACTTACCACATATATATACCAGCAGATTTACCGGCGTTGCTCGGGGTAACAATTGGCATAGGTCTTTATTGTTTTACTGGATTCGGTAATGCGACTCCGGCAACGCTGTAGCACCGATATTAGTCGAAACAGTAGGCCCAAGGATTTATTCTTTTTAAGCTTAGTACTTATTTCATTAGATTGTTTTGGCAAACAGCTAAGCCACGGGGACATAGATTCAGCAACATCGGTTGTCAAGCGATGGTGGGGTTTCAAAGAGACAGGCAGATAGACACACATACACATACACACAAACAGACACGCACACACAGACACACACACATACATATACATGTATATACATATATTTATAGTGTAGGCGCATGGGTCAGTGGTTAGAGCGTCGAGCTTACGATCGTGAGGTTGTGAGTTCTAATCCCGGATCGGGCTGCGTGATGTGTTCTTGAGCAAGACGCTTTATTTCACGTTGCTCCAGTTTACTCAGCTGTCGAAATGAGTTACGACATCACAGTTGCCAAGCTGTATCGGCCTTTGCCTTTCCCTTGGATAATAATTATATATATATACAGTCATATATATATATATATATATATATATATTTTCGACACGATTGATCGATCGCCACAAAACCTTTTACTATTTTCTCTCCCCATTTATTTCTGTGTTCCTCTGGGTCAAAGAGCATAGGCTCGAAACGTGATATACTTTGTCACTTCCCGAGCGTTAAACTAATACGTCTGATTGCTGTTTACACACCCGTCTTCGTCTTTTGTTTTTTGTAAATTCTCACTATATATATATATATATATATATATATATATATGTGTGTGTGTGTGTGTGTGTAATATATATATATATACACATATACATACATTCTTATATATATATTATATATATATACATGCATACACCATGGTATATATACACATATATTTATATATTTGAAATTTATGTATAAACAAGGATGAAGACAGGTGTGCAATTTTGACGTTTCTTGTCTACTCTCTTCAACAGAAAGTAATATGTAGAAATAAACACGGAGAGAATAAAAAAGTTCGGCGCTTTGTATAAACACTGATAAATATATATAAAATAAATACTTCTATAAAATAAATGAAAAATAAATAAAATGATATTTATCATTTTTATAAATTTAAAACCTAACTATTGAAAGTAATTATAGCTAATATACATGTATGTATACCGGCTTGGTTCAAAGGCTCTGGAGATTCTCACAGAGAACTTTACAACGTGTATTTCTATGTTATATAATTATTTTGATACAATTTGTTCAATCGTTGCTGTAGTGTCGAATATTTATTTTCATCAATAATATCTAAACACTAATTTATATTATGACGTTGGTAATGAGCGCAGTTGAAGACATTTTTGCTACCTGTGGAAAAATGACTGAGTGTAATGACATGGAATGCCCAGGAACTGTCAATGAACATGTGGGACGAAACTAGGCGTTCCAAGAAATTTACACCATCGTCAAAGACAAACCAATTTCAGGGAAACAATCTAATATAGACGATGACACTTTCATGAAATGGTAGAAAAAGAGCCCGGCACAAGCACTCATACATTTTCGGCAGAACTTACTCCTTCACAAAACACGAACAATCGACACCAACAAACTCGTAAACAAACTCGGTTTTTACTGTCGAATTTTAATTGGGGTTCAAAAATGGAAATATATTCGTAGTCCAAATAACAGAAATCAGTAGTTTCGTCCCGGCCAGGCTACAAAACCTGCTGTGAAGCATACGGTGCTTTGAGCAAAAGTTCATATCTTGAGTTAGATGTAATGGGGAGAGTTTGTTGGATTTTGATCTCTCCCAGATGGTCATGCTGCGAATGCTAATATTTATTCTCAACAACTACAACGAGTGTATGATGATTCGAAAGCCCGCTATTCAGTATTGTTAGATCGAAACGTGCGCTTCTGCGCTGTGAGAATAGCAGCTCAGCACACTCTGCCAATGTGACCAACAGCAAAGTTAAGGATTTTAAAGGGCTGGAAATGCTGCCTCCCCTGCTTACTGTCCAGCCCTTGCATCATTAGACTACCATCTTTTCTTAGCCAGGGCTCATTTACAGCACGGATAAATGTTCAATAATGTGTGTGTATTGAAAACGGGTGCACGAAGTATATTTGTTTCTAAACCAGCCAAATGTTATAAGCTTGAAATTAGCTTCTGGAGCAACGATAACAACAGCTAACATAATAAATGCTTTTCGTACTTAGTTGGTTTGAACTATTATTTAAAGCTTGAAATACGGAAACTCTTTTGACTGAATCCGGTATATAATACTTAATGTAAATACAATGTAATAGACAAATTTACTACAGTATCTGTCTTAAGATTATATCGAAGAAAGACTAAATCGTCTCATCACCGGCCAGTAAGAACGCTAAACCCATTTAAGTCTCGTTAATCACGTTCATTTGCACATAATTACATCTTAGCAAACTCTCTGCCTTCTGTTTCATTGTTTCGTGGTGAAACTCAAAGATATCCAAATTGGTAACGGCTAGACTTTCGCTCAACATGTTTCCTTCGCCAACAATCCTTCCTGCATTAACCAACTCTTCTCTAACACCAGACATAACGCTTCCTGAAAGGAACCTGGGCTTGTTTTTTTTATACGAACTTTAGTATTTTTCGAGTTTAAAAGAAAAGTAATTAATGATCCCTACATTTACTCACATTTGATCACTTTCATTGGTCTCCCAGTACATACATCTGCTTTATCTTCATCCTTTTCCTCCCCATGTATCATTCTGTCGTATAGTCACATATACGTATGACCATGTCCAAACCATATCCATACGTATCTTTATACATGTGTCCCTGTATGAAATCATATACATGTCTACCTTAGGAAAATGCAACTAAAAGTTT
>NC_042999.1:40005181-40007681 GCF_006345805.1 Octopus sinensis | reverse complement strand
AAGCAATTCATAGACTTTCAAAAGTAAATGCATATACTGCAAGTCTTTGAAAGGATATATTTTTTAGAAAGGTAATTTTAAGCATCGCACCTAGCATGAGGTTTCCCGTTTAGTAATACACTATGATGAAAGGTGATCCATAATATGAATTACTTCAAGTAAATTATCGAGTTGCATAAGCATTGATTGCTTATTTCAAAGTAAAGCTGCAGTTTCAATGGAATGAATGTACCGTTTTGGATCTGCATGAAACTTTACACATGGTAGTGCAGGAGCGTAAATTGAAGAATGAATAAAACTGTATTACTGAATGGCGTTCATATTTGAAACGTTTAGGATGATTTAAAATAATGATTTTCTTTACGTAATGTACTGTATGCAACGAAGGAAATGTAAGTTTATGATGCTTGGTATGATATGACAAAGAAAATCTGTCGAGTAGACTGATACCACCTTGTGAATCAGTGTATGAAGAGAAGACTCTACATTATAATTTAATCTTGTAACATACAAGTGCGACGATAGAGCACTTTCAGTAGAAGTGGAGATTTAGAGCTGTGCTCATGGATCTGCTGTGACACTTCAGTATTTCCTAGGTGAAATTAAAACATGTGGAAAGAATAAAATACTGTTTATGGAAGAGAAGAATAGAAACAGGCAATAATTTATCAAGCATGTAGCAGAGATCGAAATAGAACGAGAAGAAAAAATACTTAACACGTATATGGTTAAGTTAAGGTCCATCAAGTACTTTATTGGGGGTTGCATAATTAAGAAGAAAAGGTTGGTACTCTAGTGCGTATCAAGAGAACACTAACATTTCATGGTGTCGTACAAATGATGAGGTTTCTGATACCGTTTAAAGTCAAGAAATTGCTCTGGTGTTCAGTCGACAACTGAAGAAAACATGTTCTACAGTGTTAATTCCATTTGAAATTGTTATAAAAACGATGTTTTCCAATGCAGATATATACAAAGCTGTCTGCATATATTTGTAATTTACACACGCGCATACGATATATATATGTATGACTTTACAAGAAAATATATTTTTAAATGCTATTTCTTGAATCTTTAAATATTTCATTGTAGCCTGAACAAGTTTTCTGTACTTTAGTAAAGATATCATCTGGTGATATCAGAACGAATCGTTCTTTTTCTTGCTGTTAGTAGGAAGTCAACGATTAAATGATGCCAATCCCAGCATTCTATACCCTCCTCCTCTCTCACTCTATCCCTCCCTCCCTCTCTCTCTTCCTCTCTTTCTCTCATACATATGTCTGTGTGTGTCTGTATATATATATATGTATGCACATCAAAATATTCTTGTATTGCTCAATCAGAAGGGAAAAACGTTGCCTCTCGTCACATCCAAGGAGACTGCTACAGAACAATATCCTCAAGCAGAAGATACAAGTCAAATTCAAGGAACACGGGTTCAGACAAAGGCACTGACACCTTATGGGTTGGAACGGTTAAATGCGGCAATAGATTCCTTATGCCACTGGCGAATGCTCCCTCGCGATAACATCTCAGAGTGCGAACAGGAGGAAAAATTACAGTGAGTTATCTAGAACGACGCCAATAATTCTACCACTTCTCTGATCTTTACTGTTACATTATTTATCAATCAGTACGGGATAAGATACGAATTGAATCTCGGCGATATTTGAAGTCATAATTCAGAAAGCCGGAATAAATAAAGCAAGTAATTGTGTAAGACGCTCTGATGATTCTATCCCTTTTAGCTTTCATGTAATTATGTTTCTGTGATGAACTCATGCAAAAATATGTACACATGTATTTGAAACATCGGGTGCACGGTAGAGTAGATAATATTTTTCTGGAAAAATATTGTGTACATATTGTGTGTTTCTTTTAAACATAGTGGTAAAAATAACTAAGTTTAGAGTGAATACACTTAAGTTGACTTACCTAAATCTATTGATCTATATTCATAGGTCTTACACATGAATAAATTCTCAATGCTTTAGAAAAATATTTACATACACACATACATACACACACACACATAATGAGCGCGTGCACACACACATGCACGTATACATTTACATATATAATATATACAGATAGGAATCATAGTTATAAAGATATGAAACATTTGTGTGTGCGTGTGCTTTTGTATGCATTGATATATGCATATGTGTATGAATATCTGTATACAGTATTATTAAACAATAGCGGGGATTTTATGAAGGAAGTAATAAACAATATTGCTACTCAAAATAATTGTAGAATAAATGTAAATTAATAAAGAAAAAAATGAAACAAATCTTAGACGAAAAAAGAAAATAGCATAATACAAGTGCAATGAATGAAGTTTTCGGAAAATATTCTACGGCTTTAAAAGATCATTTCTAAGATTGAATAGAAGAAGAAAAAAGAATGAAATCAAATAATAATCCAAATCTAAATCAAAAGTATCGTAAACAAACCGATGGCAGTACTTTCTGACCGCCGTTTCATATTTAATCATAAA
>NC_042999.1:39992681-40000181 GCF_006345805.1 Octopus sinensis | reverse complement strand
TAGGCGAGTCCAGTTTGCTGGACATTGTTGTAGAGCTGAAAAAGAAGTAATTTCTACTCTTCTCCTCTGGAAGCCATCTACTCGCAATACCAGAGGGCGCACACTCTCCTACATTGATGTAATCTCCAGGGATACAGGCATCCAGCAACAAGACCTCCGTAATGCCATGATGGACCGTGAAGTCTGGCGTAGCATGGTAAATTCCATTGTCTCGACCACGGTCGGACAATGATGATGATGTTGAAATTGAAAAATGCTGGTTTACAAATATGATAAGGGTTAATGTCTCCGTAATTTTGAAAACAAAGGTAAAGAATTAACTTCTTCAGGTATGTCTTCGCTCACTTATTTCTATTTGTATGGCATTTACTTTTCAACGGAATTGCTTTTTCCTGAACAATTTTGTACACTCTCTCAGACGACCCACGATTGAATCAGCGAAACATTGTATGTGTAAGACACTGGAAATAGGTAGGATTGCGTAAAAACTTCATACATATTCTTTTGAAATGAATAGACCGACCTGTGCAAAGTCATTTGAAGCGTATCGCACTAGGGAAAATGCGTCAGACATTTGAGGAATAAGCTCGATCTTCCTTGGTTTTGTGGGTTTGAGTGTAGTCGTAATTGGTTTTAGGTTGGATTCTTATGTTGAGGAGGTTACTCTTTTACTCTTTTACTTGTTTCAGTCATTTGACTGCGGCCATGCTGGAGCACCACCTTTAGTCGAGCAAATCGATCCCGGGACTTATTCTTTGTAAGCCCAGTACTTATTCTATCGGTCTCTTTTGCCGAACCGCTAGGTGACGGGGACGTAAACACACCAGCATCGGTGGTCAAGCAATGCTAGGGGGACAAACACAAACACACATACATATATATATATATATATACATATATACGACAGGCTTCTTTCAGTTTCCGTCTACCAAATCCACTCACAAGGCATTGGTCGGCCCGGGGCTATTGTAGAAGACACTTGCCCAAGCTGCCACGCAGTGGGACTGAACCCGGAACCATGTGGTTGGTTAGCAAGCTACTTACCACACAGCCTCTCCTCCGCTGTATACAAATATTTATTGACTAAATTTGGTGTTATGTTATTGTTACAATTTATTCACTTATGAGAACCTTGTAAGCAGGTGTGCATTATAAGTCGTGTCCATTTTGGCAGTTAGTTGTAGAACGTGTCAATAGTTTTCATTAGTTTCATTGCCTTTAATCTTTTATTTTGATAATACAAAGGTCAAAAGTACAACGCCCAGAATTTAGAAACTTAGTAAATGTGTGGCAGCTGTTTTGTAGTGCAATCTTTTAGGGGTACCCAAAAGAACAGAAGTACATGGTATGCTTTAGCTAATCAGTTCCTGTATTTGTTGCTTTCGTTATTTCCGCAATTCTCAGTTTTTATTTAGGTGGGGCTATCAGTTAGGTGTGCCATAATATTGTTAGTATAGGCAATTGTTACTCTTATTGTTTACATAAGGATGTGCGTTGGTCTCTATGCATCTACCTAGTTGTCTATAAGCGACTAGTTTAGTATTTTAAAAAATTAACACGTGCGTTCTATGAAGGTAACACATGGAGCAAATTTGTTTAAAATGTGGGAATTATATAATGCACTGGCCTCTGGATATATGCGACAGTGGGGTATGATAAAAGGCATGTGTGTGTATATATACGTATATCTATCTATCTATCTATCTATCTATCTATCTATCTATCTATCTATCTATCTATCTATCTATCTATCTCTCTCTCTCTCTCTCTCTCTCTCTCTCTCTATATATATATATATATATATATATATATATATGAATAAATATTAAATTTAACATATAAAATGATCTAGATATTGGAAATCTAAAATTATTTGGTTTTCTATTTTTGGATTCACTGACAGATGTTTCCACGTCACTTCCAATAATGTGCTTGTTTTAAAAAAATACATGCATACACACATACACGCACACACACACACATATATACACACACGCGTATATAAACACAAATATACACACACATATATACATATATATATATATATATATATATATATATATATATATATATAATATATATATATATATATATATGCATGTGTGTGTGTGCACACTGACGCACAAACGCTTATGACCTGTTTCTATTTGAATTTCAGGTTTGTCTGTGTGCATGTAAACCGTAGATGCATGAGCAGGTGCTATTTATAGTGGCATCGATTATTCGAATTTCACTGGATTTATTGGATGTAGCCTCGTCAAATAATTTTATTGATTAGAGAATTTAATAGCCATACCCTAATTTCCTTATCTTTTTATGGCATGGCTTCATATGATAGAATTATCGGGGAGATGTAAATGCAATGATATCAGAAGATTGATGATACGTAATACTGAAGTAAAATATACTACGCCGTTTAAATCTTATCAAAGTATGAATTTCTTTGTCATACATAAAGACATACTGTTACTGTATATAGTTCACTGTGTCTGTTATCGAGTCTGTTGCACTTGATAGCATTTAATATTTCAAGGTGACCTTTTTATAATGTCTCGTATATATTTGTATGCATGCGCACGCACTGTATGTACATCTACATAGATATATATATATAAAAAGAGAACAATAATTTTGCTTCCGGTGTACCGACATATTTTGCCGATTTTAAGCGTCTGTAAAAGAAAAACATAAAAAATTAAATTCCTTGGTTTCATTTTCATTTCGAATGTTAATCTGTTTTCTAAGAAGCGTTGTTCTGCGCTATATCTAATATACATACACACACTTGCATGCAAACATTCAGCTTACACACACGTGCACGCATATATGTGTATGATATGTGTGTGTGCGCGCGTCCAAGTTTGTCTCGCTCTATGCATGTGTGTTTATACACACACACCACACACACACACACAAATATGTATATATATATATATATATATACATATTCACAGACATGCAGGAGGTAAATAGACACCTTTAATTTTCAAAATATTTTATTCAGTACAGAAATCAAACAATTGAAATGTAATCGATAGGTAGGACTGCATACGTTAGTATTTAGTTGACATTACCTTTGCAGTTTTTAATTGCTATTGAACTGATGAGCTTTGTGATTGCCTCTTGTGGAATTTCTGCTCACTTTTCACGCAACATTCGAAACAGTTCATTTCTCAGATTTAGTTTTCTCTCGAGCTTTTTGGTATGTATAGCTCTATTTAGTATGCTCCCTTTTCAATTGGGTTAATGTCAGGAGATTGGCTCGGCCAATGAAGCATTTCGATCCCATTTCCAGTCAGTCAGTGTTGATTTCTTCTCGCTGTTTGGCATGGAGCTCCACCTTCCGTGTTACCGTGTTAATACATCGGATGTAGTCCTTGTATTTCGATGTATGTTTCAGAGTTCCAACACATTCGATCATCTCAGAACGACCATTGCTGGTGACAGCTCCCAATGCCATTACAGAGATACTGCCATGTTTCACAGTCGGTTGGAGTCGTTTCAAATCAAATTCTTGATTGGGAAACCTCCAGACCCGAACACGTCCACTGTCTGAAAATAATGCAATATTAGATTAATCTGAGAAAATCACTCTAGCCCAAAATGAACTGTATTTTTCTGACATCTCCTTAGCCCATTTCTTTCTTTTCATGATATTAATTGGTTGAAAGAGAGGTTTTCTTCTCCAAGCTTATGTAGATATGTAACACGCGTTCTTGGACTAATTTGTAGCTGTTTTGCAATACCAGAAGCCTTCGAACGGGGTTAGTTTTTCCCAATTCTCTTCAAATAGTGAAGCTTCCTTTCCGAGGACCCAGGTCGGTCGTGACGAGAATCTGTTGATTCTTCTCCTTGGCTTTTGAATTACACTATAATTCTATTAACTGCAGCAAGAGGAATTTGAAGATTTTCAGCAATTTGTCGTTGGCTTAGACCAGCTTACGGTTGGCCAACAATAGGAGTTCTTTGACAATCTGACAGTTCTGCTGAGTTTTTTGTGCGTAGCATGGTTACTCTTCGCAAATGTTTAATGTAATGGCAATTGGAATGAAAGAAGAATAATTACGTTGTAAATTCTACACAGCTGAAGATATATTAAGACGCCTAGATCAAAAAGTTTGAAAAGTAAAGATGTTTATTTACTTCCGGATATCCGTGTACATATATAGATGTATATATCTGTACATATATATATATATATTTGTATGTATATATATATATGTGTGTGTGTGTGTGTGTGTATGTTTGTACGTACGTGTATATATATTCAGGTACATACATGCATATTACGTAAACAAGTAGATAGATCGATAGATATATATCGATAGATTAAATAGATAATGATATAGGTACAGGCACTTGTAATAACCTTAACGGGTGTATAGTGTTTAATTAAACATCGAATAGCACTAGCTGCTATTTGGTCCGAAATATATAAGTCATCATTGTTTTTGGACTACGATGTCCTCGGTGGCACATACCTTTGATATCCTAAGCTAAGCCGAAATGTGTGCTTAGATAGAGAATTTGATAAAAAAGATCCGCTTCTGAATATTTCAAATCCTAACCAGTGTGGAGGTCGTGGTTTTGGTTTTTGCTCAGAGAAGAGAGAAAATCATATCCATACTATATATCTGGCAACAACTCTTCTGAGCAAATGTATGTGTATTTAACGGATAATGTTTGACTCTATACTCGTCTATATGCTCTTACCAGTGTGTAGTTTTATGCAAGTGTATGTTACACTATTCTCTGATTTAGAAATTTTGGTTGATGTTATATATTGATATTCAATATTATTAGATTATAACAGTTGTCTAAAATTGCCGCTTTATAAATTTTTATTTATTTATTATCTGATTATTGATTATGTAATTCAACCGCATCTCTATAAACATTTCTACAATGAGAAATTGTATCGCTATTTCTACACACTACATCAAAAATCCCTCACATTTGAGTAAGGTTTCGTGACAAGCAGCATGTTACCCCTAGTTGTTTCAAGAGCCTATGCTATCGCTGCAGACATGGACACCTTCTTGCTCCGCCCGATTTTGATCAGATAGAATATCTAGTTTATGGAAACTAAATGGAAAGAAGGATACACCCACATATTAGTTGTAAAACCTAGAGCAACTCAATAAGATGACCTTTGACGAAATATAAAATACGTAACCTTGACTAAATTTTGAACCCCTGATCTTATGAGTATAAGTCGTAAAGTATAAACATTAAGCCTAATAACCTCACACTTTGCCTTGAAGCAATATATGTATTTCGTAGAATGTTTTATTCGGAAACATGCTTGTAGAATTTACCAGACTCCTCATACTGTATAATTATTGATTAACTTTACTGATTTTAGTTTTACATATTTATCTTTAGATTTTTAAATATTATTTCTTACCGACATAGACACATTATTTAAACACGACTTCGTGTTATATTGAAATGAAGTAATATAATGATTTCTAGTATTGCGCAAGGCTACAATTATTGCGGTGTTGCTCAAGGCTAAATAAACCAGCGCTATAACTTGATTGGCCCTTTATACATTGAAGCAGTAGGCAAATAGAAAATCCATTATCAACAATGTTGTAACTCAGAAAGTAGAATTGGGATTTCTAAGGAAATGATCATGTGGCATGTCCAACGCAATGCGAGTTCAAACTTCATTTTACGAACAATAAACGAGGATCTGATGTTCTTAATCATGAAATTCGAGACTTCAAGAAATCTTCACGTAATGTTTTTTATCTTAATTTCGATTATTGTCTTCCTCTATTTTGAAAGCTTTTCAATAGTTTACAACAGTCACCCGGTATTTGAAAATAAATGTGATAAAGGGTCATTTAAAAGTAATTATGAAATTATGCATTTGTGCCCCATTAGTGAGCGTGTTTAGCATATCTCATTCATTGTCTGGAATATCTACGTATAGTCATTTACATACACTACTTTCAAATGTCCCTAACGCTTGAGTAAGTTTACGTAGCCTGAGCCCGTAGTTTAAGACACATGTCCATGGTGCCACGCAGTGGGACTGAACACAGAACGATGTGGTTGGGATATCATGTTGCTGGGCTTCATTTTAACAGCCTACATTACAAACATCATTTGGAATATTCACATAATAAATGCCAGTTTTTTTTATGCATGCTAAAAGATCACATCCGTTGTGAAAGAGCCTGCCTGTCTATTTGAGTGTAATGTGTATTAGCGTGTGTTCGTTGATCTGATAGTAAGAGCATTTCCTGAATTAAAAATTACATACATAAAAGTATTATTTTTAATCTGGTTCATGTTACATTGTAGAATATTTAGATATGTGAGGTAAATTTAAGAGCTATATCTATTTAGGTATGTGAGATATACTTAAAACTATTTTGCACGTAGCGTACTTATAACTTTGTGAAGTTATATTTCATATAATATTTGTTATTACATTTTTAGGTTAATGTTATTTTTCCGGTATATTCATCCATACACGGAGTATTTTTATATGGCTTAGTTGTTGAAGAACACTCTCTCAACACGATTAAAATTAGATGGGATGTAGCGGTTGCTACATGCTGTGTTTCCAACTTCTGAATGTTTTGATAAAATTTGATAATGCCAAGAACTATATTTGCATATGATGAGCAATTATCGTTCGACGAGTGCTCCAGAATTTCGCATCTCTTTCTTAATTTCTGGAATATTACACTGTACATTATTTTCGTTTTCATATTTAATCTTTTGTGAAGAGAATATTTTTTGTATCTAATGAAAGCTAAGATGTAATTTCAAAGGGCCCTAATGAAGATATTACATATATAGCTGGTAAATCACATAAACGCACTCTGGTACTTACTAATGAAGTTATGGTAGCACATATATACATTCGTGCAAGTGCGCACACACACACGCTCAGACACGCACATGGATGTATACGTATATATATGAATGTAGGCAGGTTGGTAGGTATTTCTGTATATATAAACGGCAAATTCTGTCTGTGGCTGTGTGAGTGATTTTTTAAACTTTAACTCCTCCGAGATTATCAGACCGATCTTGATGAAACATGACACGTTTGTAGGGCTTATGTCATTGTAGTCCCATACGCACTTGGAATTTAAAAAAAAAACATCGTTAATTTTCAATCAGCATCGATTTTTCAAAAATCAGTAGGATGTTTCAATGCAAATTCTCATATGAATGTTATTTTCTGCCATAGCACTTTAAAGTATTCTTGAAATTTTATACACAGATGGACTAAAGCACTAAGGATGGGTTGGGTTGCAAGAAATAAATTTTTACCTAGGCCTCTCAAGATGATATTTAATTAACTAATTAACGAAAAATGTAAAAATTCGGTATAAAATGTTCCATGTGTATAAACAGACATCTTATTAACAGTAATTTCATCAGCATCTGTTAATTCTGTATTTCAATACAAATCGTTTTCAATTGCTAAAATTGCTAACGTTTCAGGTGTTAAATAGGTAAGTGTATTTTATT
>NC_042999.1:39982681-39987681 GCF_006345805.1 Octopus sinensis | reverse complement strand
CACAAACAGAATATCCTTCTCAATTATCAGCTATAAGCTATAAGCTATGGTGGTGTACCTTGAGTAATAAGGCGAAAAATACATACAAAATGTTTTATCCAACCAATAAATATAATGGTATTTTTTATATGCATTAAAATATCACGTATTGAGGAAAGAAGTTGAAAAACGAGTAATATATACAGATACAGCCGATATTCGTTTTCAAGCCACAATATAGTATAAAAAGTTTGGATGTAAGGCGTCAAATTGACATTGACTCTTTGAGCCCTTACCTCCGATGCCATGGTATAGAGTAGATAGAAAAATAAGCCATCAACCGGTAAACCGGTGTTACAGACTCAAAGTGTTAGTAATGTACTTCAGAATCTAGACGGGAAAACACCCATTCACAATTAAAGTGGGGTCTACAAATATCCAAATGAAAATGTAATAGGCAGAATATATTAATGTACGTAGGTTACTGAGGGTACACCTTTGCTCCATAATATATATGCGACAAGGAAATATATAATGGAATAATGCCAATTTTTAAAAGATAATATATATAGAAAACTACCTGCATATGTTAATTTTAATTAATTACATTATCTTGTGCAGCATCCCACACGCACGCGAACAAACACGCATACGCTCATGAATTGACGTTCGTGTATATATGTGTGTTTGTATGTATGCGTGTGAGCGTGTGTGTGCACGTATGTATGTATGTATAAATGTTATATATATATATATATATATATATATATATATATATATATATATATATATATATATATATATATATATATATATATATATATATATATGGAAGGGATTGTGCATCTGATTTGTTGGTGTAGAAGAGAGAGTATTTGATGCATTTGAGAATTACACAATTAAATATACACATGTATAGGAATATTCAGCCAAATACCCCTAATTCTATAAGCATGGCAGTTCAGTTTGCCAGAAAACGGTATATTTCCTTCCAGAAATTCTGACCGAGTTCCATTGTATGTATGCATATATGTATGTATGTATGTATGTATGCATGCATGTATGTATGTAAACATGTATATATGCATGTATGTACATATGTATGTATGTGTGAATGCGTATATGTATGTATGCATATATGTATGCGTGTGTATATGGATGCATGTATATATGTTTGCATGCATGCATGTATGTGTGCATGAATGTATGCATACACACACACATACAGAATATGCACATAAATGTATAAATAAGCCTGCATATTTATATCTAAATAGAGATCGAATGGAGAAACAGTGATGTAAATTAATTTTAAATATTGTAAATCTTTCGCGCAAATTATTAGGTATATATTTATCGATATATGCAATATTAGACCACGATTTGTACTCAATAATATGCATTACACTTCTTTGACAACATCACTATTTTTAATTCATATCTGGTTATTCAATAATAAATAATTTTATTGGAGTTCAATACCATCAATTTTACCAATAAATGTTTATTATATGCAATGAAAGCCGCCATATTTAATATCTTTCTGTTTCAAGACATCAATTTAAGAAAAAAAAAGTAATTAAAAGATACAAATATAAAACAAAAGTATAATGAGTAATTCTATGAATTTTATTTCGTCTCGATATTAATCTTGTGTTTACACATGAGAAATATAGACAAGTGAGATATATTCGATAATAAAACGGCGTTTTAATTAATTTTTGCAACACTTTATGATGGATGTATTACAGGGAATGATAGCAAAAATGAAGTCTATAATGTTTGAATAACCGATATTGAATTTTATGAAACACTACTTGGAATATTTTCAGTTTGTACGAATGTATTTCCATTTTTATTTGCATTAAACTGATTGCAGTATTTTTACCAGAATGTAAGTATTTAAATTAAAGGAACCTTTTATTATTACTTTTTGTTTTATATATATCTTGTTATTTCATTTGATCTACCAGCAAGATATTTTTGAATTTATAAAATTGATTCATATATGGTACTTTCATGATGTTAATTCGATCGATTAGTGTCTCTTTAACAATATATTATATTCGATTACAATTTGTTTGGAATTAAATCTATCCCTTAGAAATTGATAGATAACCATAGTATTGACTGGTTAGTTTTTCTTTATCATAAAATCACACTCAAGATTTTTTTGTCTTGCAATTTTTTATTAGGTTCTTTTACGTTCGTTGGCATCAAAGAGAAAAAAAATTGACTGGCAATAAAAAGAATGGTGGGAATTATTCGGACTATTGTTTGAAGAGATCTAATTCTATTAAACTACTATATATTGTCCAATCGTGGTTACATAAGAGCACAATAACGTAGCTGTAGAAAAACAAGGGATTTGGATGGATAAAGAATGAATGAGACAGGAAGTAAAAGAGGCAAAAGGAATGTGAAAACAGAATAAAATCTGATGCAGGAGAAATCATTAATGATAGAAATAAAACTTTTAACTAGGAGCAACTATTTGTGGAAAAAACTGAGCTGACAATGTAAGAAACGTAACGTAATAGTTTGAGATTCTTATGTGTAATACTACAGGAAATATATCACTTATTTGGAAAGAATATTCAGATTTCAGGTCATTGCCGTCATAAGAGGAACCACATTTTGAGGTCTATGAAACTGAGTTATTGTAGCTTAATATAGACATACACATACTTATGTACACCTACAATCAGAGCGTCACACAAAGATACACCTGTATTAGTTTCCATGTGCGCGCGCTTAAGTTGTATTTGTGTGTGTTTGTGTGTATTTACGCATATTTATCAACTTTATACAAAATCAAATCTTTCAGAAGTATTGGACCACTGGACAATTTTCGATATAATTTACCAAGTTCGTTTCTTTACAAAAACTATAAAATTAATTTAAGTATAAAAAAACTGGAAATCTGAACAATCTTCGTTCAGCTTTGTTACTGCAGATTTAATTGTATAACTACGTGATGCAATTCTTTCATTTAGAAACCAACTTACTCAGGAGGTAATCATTAGTAAATTGGAAGGATGATGCAGGAAACGTTATACTAGACAACTAGACTAAACTAGAGTTTGATGTCGACTAGTGACTTGAATCCTTGATGCGAGTAGAAAATTAGAAAAAGCATAAAAAGCAATAAATATTGCACTCTACTAATAACAAATGAGTGATCATTTAATTTAGTATTCAATATTTCTATAAAAGGGAACGTTATATATATATATATATAAATAGAGAGAGAGAGAGAGAGAAAGAGAGAGGGGGAAGAGACACACACAAATACAGACAAACAGATAGATAGATAGATATATAGATAAATAGATGTTTCTTTATTGGCCACACAGGGCTGCACACAGATGGGAGAAGTTACAAGGTAGAGCTTTTCGTTTGGGGGATGAAGAGAACAAAAAACAAAGGTCAATAGATAAGTAAGTGAATGTGTGTGTGTGGACATTAGGTACGTATTGTCTGGATTTGGTGACGAGAATGCATTTCTGTTACTCGTTTGTAGGTTAATGAATTCCAATGCAAATGTTTATGAATTTGATAATTTATGTATATTATGATATTTTAAACAATGTTTATGAAATAATAATTCACATTTGCAATCTAGGATGAAAACGATCCCAGTCAAGCGATATATGGTTTGGTCTCTTAATCTGTGAAACAAATTCTTGTTGACCAGGCTTTGCTTTATTCCTGCATTTCCCTGTCCATTCCTTCATTTTTGGACGAAGATCTGTAAGAACCTCCACGTAGGGATTATACTAGCAATATTTATTATCTGTGTAGAAATATCATATTCGCGTCTGCACAGCTGAATATTTCGCAGTTTATTATAAAGTTGCATGATGAATGTGTTATTTTCTACAAAGAGATTTGTGTATAGAAATATAGAAAATAAATTGTCACCACTTTTTAAGCATATGCATATGCATAACATTATATTTGTATAATTTCCAACAAAACAGACAATTAATGAGCAGTTCAACACATATAAGATAGAACGAGGCTAAACATACATTAAAAACAAAACATAAGATATAACCAGTTTGGCGACGATCAGAATTTAATGTTTGAAATGTGACTTCATTGTCTACATATTACAGCCATTAAACGTAAGCTGTATCTACGCTCAATGGTTGTATTAAAAGCCAACATAACTTCAGCGTAATCAATGTGTAGAAACATTCAGTCTAAGTATATTAAGATCACTGTCCTAATCGATCTTCACGTAAGTCATTTGAAAATATGAATATGATCATTCGATTAAAAAATAAACATATACAACACTCAGATGCTACTCACCATGCTTAAAAATGTTAATTGCAGTTATATAACATTTGTTGAACCACATCCATGCATGTGTCTGTTTGTGTGCATGTGTGTGTGTGTGTGCGTCTTCAAATATTATGCATACCAACACATTTACATATACATTCACAGACATATAATTGCAAATGGAACAAAATAAAAATGACATACATCCATGACCTGATCTTTCAGATATCATCAATGACCAAGAATAAAACGAACACCGAGATATGTTTTAAAATATATGAAAGAAAAATCGGAATGAAGATATTCGAATATACATATTATGTAATACTGGATAGCGTAAACAAAAACAGATTATACAAAACTGGATAGAGAAAACTATAATTACTTCGACAATATCTATATCAGCTGTTGCTATTAGGCACATAAATAGGATAAAATGAACACTACGATACATCAAAATAGCAGTTATCCTCTAGATATACAGAAACCTTCCAAAATATAAAAGAAATATTATATGGAGTCCTAGGAACTCTTCCGTATAATAGCTATAAAGACACTTGAATCAGCTGTGTGACGTGTGCGGAAGTTGAGTTGATTGGACATAAAATTCAGTAATAGAAACAGGAAGAAAGACAAAGAAGAAGGAAATGACCTTCTCCCGATAAAATTTCCAAGTATAAAATAGTAGACAACAATGAACCAGCTGTTGTGATATGCTTGAATATATT
>NC_042999.1:39977681-39980181 GCF_006345805.1 Octopus sinensis | reverse complement strand
CTTCTTCTTCTTTCTTATTCTTTTTCTCCTTTCTACTTTCCAATTTTTCAATTGCTTTCTTCAATTTCTTCATTTTCTCTTCTTTTTCTTTGTTGTTCTTCTTCTATTCTTCTCTTCTCTTCTTCTTCTTCACTCCTTCTTCTTCTACTTCTCTGGTATTGTTATCCTTTCATTCTTCTTTACCTTTTCTTCTTTTCTTCTTCTTCTTATAATCTTGTACTCTTGTTCTTCTTGTTCTTCTTGTTCTTCTTTTTCCTCTTATCTTCTTCTTATTCTTCTTCTCTTCTTCTTCTTCTTTGGTTTCTTCATTCTTCACACTTCTACTTACGCTCTTGGTCTTGTACTTTTCTTGTTCTTCTTCTTTTACCCTTCTTCTGTTCTTCTTCTCCTTTTTCTTCTTCTTCTTGTTCCTTCTTGTTCTTCTCTTGTTCTCTTTGCTTCTTTTCTTCTTCTTTTCTTCTTCTTTTTTTTCTTCTTCTTTTTTTTCTTCTCTTCTTCTTCTTCTCACCTTCTACTACTTCTACTTCTTGTTTTTTCTTTGTGTCTTCTTTACCTTCTTTTTCTTCTTCTTTACCTTCTTCTTGTTCTTCTTCTTTACCTTCTTCTTGTTCTTCTTCTCCTTTTCTTCTTCTTCTTGTTCTTCTTTTCTTCTTTTCTTCTTCTTCTCATTCTTCTTTTCTTCTTTTCTTCTTCTTCTCATTCTTCTTTTCTTCTTCTTCTTCTTCTTTTCTTCTTCTTCTTCTACTTCTTTTTCTTCCCCTTTTCTTCTGCTTCTTCCTCCTCTCTTTTATCATCATCGTCATCATCATCATTATCCCCACCTCTTACTTCCCTCAACGACATCCTCCTCTTCCTCCTACTACAGCTACTACTATTACCACCACTACTACCACCATCAACACCACCACTACTACTACTACTACTACTACTACTACTACTACTATTACTACTACTACTACTACTACTACTACTACTATACTACTACTACTACTACTATTACTACTACTGCGGCATCATCATTATAAACATCACTATCAACATCATATCATCGTCGTCATCATCATCATCATCATCATCGTCATCATCATCATCATCACTTTTATGGATGTGGTAGCTACCACTATTTTCTTTTGTTTTTTCTTAAACGGTGTTAACCTCCATATTGTTAATCCTTACTCCCGTTCTTGGAGCTTTTTTTGCAGATATTTTGCTACAGATTTTTTTTTTTAACTTTTGCTTTGTTATGTTGAACCAGTATCCACAATGCCGAGACATTTGTTTTTAACATTTTACCGTCCTTTATTCATCTTGTATTCTATACATTATGCAATTTCATTGGGATGATTTCGTCTGTGATGGACTTCAGAAATGATATGGATGAATGTATCAAGATGGTAGAGTTTTTGAAGAAATATGGGCAGAGTACAGAAAAAAAGTCTCGAGGGAAAAACAGCTATTAAGGACAATATGAATAATCTATCTGAAATTTTCATTCAGCTTAAAAAAAAACAACAACAAATAATGTCCATTTCCTATCCCTACAATCAAACAGCTGACAACAGAAAGTAATATTCTGTACATACAGATATATGTGTCATCTGATTCGTCGCAGCTTAAGAACTCTCATCGTGTGCGATTGGATCACATTTGTAATATGTATTTTTGTATTATATTCTTAAAAAATTCTTTTATTGTATAAAGCCTTGGGTTTATATCATACTATCTTCCCTATTGACATCCGATTTTGTAACATCTGTTTTAATGATCACATGTAATGTTTCCTCGTTGTGCCCAATGGAGATGATTTTATTCTTTTAATGAAATGTATAGCAACGAACGGAGTCATAAATCGGTAGAGCGATGAACAAACTTCTAATTACCTACCATAAAGTTCAGCATTCAAAACTCACAAGCGACCCTGTGGTTGCAGTATAGTCCCATTGTATCAATGAAAATGTTATCAATAATTTATACTGAAATTGTGAGACTGTTTAAAGTAGAATAATTCTTGGAGTAGTATGTGGTGTCTGGGGGAGATATTTTCTTTTGTGCCTTATAATTTAACACACTTACCGGTAAAACTTCCGGTTAATTTTAATTTTTATTTTCCTAAAATGTTCAATAGCAACTTTTTCAATAGTCTATTGAAAAGGTTGCAAGACGCATCCAAAACTTTAGGAAAATAAAAATAAGAAATAAGTGGAAATTTTGCCGGTGAGTGTGTTAAATTATAAAGCACAAAAAATGACTCTCCCCAGGCACAACAGAATATGCTTCAACACACAAACTCATATAAAGAATCTTGCAAACCAAATCAAAAGCGAAATATCTTGGAATAGTATAAACTGGAAACTATTTAGAATTTCACTCAAAATGCTTGTTTTTAAAATTTATCCTTGCACTTTACTTTCGGAATTCCTATCACACAGATTTCGAATTTGGCTACAATTTTTATGAAAAGAAGAGAAAAGGAGGTATCAGCCGCGGTGGGTCGTCTGAC
>NC_042999.1:39940181-39962681 GCF_006345805.1 Octopus sinensis | reverse complement strand
AGGAGGGGGCCATTCGTGTACCCATCGCAGTCCCCGATTTTTGTCGGTAGAAGTTGTCATTGAAGGCGAAAAAGTTATTTTCCAGGATGAATTTAACCCCTTCTATCACAAATTCTTTTTTGATGCGGTGTGGTAGTTCGTTGGCGTGATTCTCTAGCCAGAATTGGATTGCCTCTAGCCCTAGGTTGTGGGGGATATTGGAGTAGAGGTTGACTACATCGAAGGATATGGTGTTTTTGTTTATAGTATTCGGTAGGTGATTGAGCATATCTAAGTCGTCCCTTATATAGCTTTTGACATGTTTGAGGAGTGGTTTTAACAGGGTGTCTAAAAAGTTACTGAGGCGGTGGGTTTCGCATGCGGGACCTGCTATTATGGGTCTCAATTTGAGGTCATTAGGATTAGGGACTTTAATTATTTTGTCTGTAGCTATCTTGCATGCGTTGCTTATTTTTTCACTTTTGTGGATCTTAGGTATACCGTAGAATTGGCTAGTTTTACTTGTGAAATTGGTCATATAATCATATTCTTTGTCGGTGAGCCCTGCTTTGTATGGGTTTAATATGGATTTTAGTTCCCTCATTATTTTTTGTTGACTGTAGTTTTGTGCCTTTTCATAGTATTTTGTGTCTTCCAGCATAGAAAGTACCAAAGTTATGTAAAATGTCGTATCCATTAAGACAACAGCACTCCCTTTATCGGCCTCTTTGATTGTTATTGTTTTATCTAGTTTTAATTTGTTCAACTCAGCCCATTCTTTTTTGCTGAAGTTTGGTTTGTGTTTTTGTTTGTGCATATGTTGATATGGGTAATTTGATATGTGGTCACAGAAATCATCAAGTGTTTTATTCTTACCTTTCGAGGGGGTGTAGTTACTCCTATTTCTGGCTAACGATTCGTCCTCGTTGTATTTATCGTATAGCTCCTCAGTAAGTCTTAATTTTCTGCAGAATTCTGCGATGTCTTCTTTCATTTCATTGTAGTTGGGGTGTTGTGGGGTGGGTATAAACTTGAGTCCTTTGGAAAGTATGTTTATTTGGTTTGCTGTTAGTTCCTTGTGAGTTAGATTAATAATTTTTATTACTTTTGGTTCCTCCTGCTTGTTTGGTGCTATCTTGTGTCTCTGTGTTTGCGTATTGGGTCTAAAAAATGAATGCGGTGGTTGGGACGGTAGCTAGTATATAGTTGTTCTTTGTTGATTAGGGGTCTCCTGTTGTGATTTATGGTGTGTGTTCTTGGAGCAGTATTGAGGAGAGCATCCCGATATCCCATATTCGGGTGTGGTGTTCTAGGAGGCCTTCGTTGGTAATCATTGCACGTGGTGTGGGTTTGTTGTGCTTGGTTGTTTAACCGGTTAATGGGACGAAGATTTCGTTGGTAACTCCTTTGGGTGGGGATGAGGTTGCAGTGTCTATGCTGTGGGTGTTGATTTATCCTTTCTCTGCTTGAAGTGGGGGTATTCCTGATGTTGTATCGCTGGCTGCTTACAGAGTTAGGGTTAGGTCCTGTATTCTTTTTTTGATAGTAGTGAAGGTTCCGATTTTTAGACAGGTGTGTATCGGTGTTTGGGTGTTGTTTTGGTTTTCTTATTTTCTGGAAAGGGTTGTTGGAGGCAGCTCTGTTTGAAAGACGGCTTCATAGTCTGAGAACCAAGTGGCGCTTTTCTCCCAGCGTTGGAGAGATTTTAGTTCTTCTTTTTCACAGTCCTCTTTCCATAGTTTGGAGAACTTCTCTTGATCTGGGCCTTGGGTCATTTTGCGAATTTCTTCGTTGATATCTTCATCGGTGGATTTTATTTTATCCTCATTCGTTTGGGCCCTCAATTTCAGAAGTTCTATTTCCATTTTATTTTTTCCAGTGCCATTCTCTCCCTGAGGTGTCTTTGTGTTTCAGGTTCTTCTGTAATAGCTTTGAACTGGAATTTACGTGGGAGGATTAACGGGGTCCGGTTGAGCCATTTTTCGTATATATCCGCTTTGTTGTTGTTTTGGATCATCTTCCAAAAGGCGAACTTTCTATCTCTGAGTGATTTGTTCCATTGTGGTATTATGTGGTGTTTCATTTGGTATGTTGTTAGAGTATTGATCCCATATATTGACGCGTTTGGAGGTCCTTGGTTAGCGTTGTTAGAGAAAAATGTTCTAATTGTTTCGCATAAGTTTCCAAGGTTTTCGACAATTTCGGAGGTTGTATTTTTCGTATCTGCTTCTTCATTGTTCTCCTCAAACATGTCAAAAGCTATATAAGGGACGACTTAGATATGCTCAATCACCTACCGAATACTATAAACAAAAACACCATACTGGTATCCTTCGATGTAGTCAACCTCTACTCCAATATCCCCCACAACCTAGGACTAGAGGCAATCCAATTCTGGCTAGAGAATCACGCCAACGAACTACCACACCGCATCAAAAAAGAATTTGTGATAGAAGGGGTTAAATTCATCCTGGAAAATAACTTCTTCGCCTTCAATGACAACTGCTACCGACAAAAATCGGGGACTGCGATGGGTACACGAATGGCCCCCTCCTTTGCCAACCTAGTCATAGGATACCTAGAGATCAGTCTGTATCGTAAGGTTCTAGAAAGATATGGCAGCCCTTTCTCCATCTACATAGAAAACAACTGGAAGAGATATCTAGATGACTGTTTCATCCTTTGGCATAAAAATATAGAAAAACTCATAGAATTCCAGAAAATTTTAAACGGACTGGACGTAACATCCATTCACGATGGAATAATATAATAGAAACAGACATATACTATAAGCCTACAGACTCTAAGCAATATCTTCCATTCAATTCATGCCACCCCAGACACACCAGGATGAATATCCCCTTCAATCTAGCAAAAAGGATATGCACTATAGTCTCTAACGCAAACACCAGAGACACACGACTACAAGAACTAAAAGATACCCTAATCACCAGGAACTATCCACCTTCACTTATTGACAAGTGCATTCAACGTGCCCTTCAACTTAAAATCAAGGAACTGAGACATCCCAAATCAAAGAAAAACTTACAACCAAAAGCCTTACCATACATCTCCACACACAACCCTCTCAATAACGAAGCCTTCGACACCATCCTCCACAACATACCCCTCCTAAAAAAAGACCACAGAATGAACACAATCCTCCAAACACACACGATCATAATAAGCAAAAGACAGCCTAGATCCATGAAAAGTCTCCTTACACAAGCCCGAATTCACTCCTCAACACAGAAGCCGACAGTAAAAAAATGTGGAAGACCCAGTTGCGGGATATGCGACTATCTAATTGAGGGATCAGAGTTCTCCTTCAAACAGGGACAACGGTTTACAGTGAAAAGCAACTTCACATGTGCTTCGGAGAACCTAATATACTCACTAACCTGCTCCGGGTGTTAAGAGCAGTACATAGGCCAAACAAAAAATGGTTTGCGTAAACGAATGGCCCTGCACAGATCCCAGATAAAAATTCCCCAAAACAGAAAAATAGCTTTTAGCCAACACATAGATACTTGCGCCAACAAAAAAACACCAAACTTCAGAATTTTCCCCCTCTACCAATTTAGGGACGATACAACCTCGAGACAACGAATAAGTAAAGAAAATCTCTTTATTACAAAATACAATCCACTTCTAAACGGGTCTACGACAAACAATTAATGTACCTCAACTTTAGAATAAAAGAAAAATATATATACACACACAAATATTACACTCCATAGAATCCATTACTAATCAGCCCCTTCATAGCTATACTTACACCCATTCATATTCTCCCTTCTCTGTTTTTTTCTTCTTCTTCTTCTTCCTCTTCTTCTTCATCATCATCATTATCATCATCATCGTCGTCATCATCATCACCACCATCATCACCACCATCTTCTTCTCCCCCTTCTTCTTCTTCATCATCATCATTATCATCATCATCGTCGTCATAATCATCACCACCATCACCATCATCGTCATCTTCTCCTTCTCCTTCTTCTTCTTCTTCTTCTTCTTCTTCTTCTTCTTCTACTTCTCCACCCCCTACCCCTTAACTTTGTCACTAATGATTTTTAGTATAACACCTACGCTAATTCTATAAACAAGCCTGTCAATATAAATATTCTCCTGAATTGAACTGAGACTGCCAACCGCCACTGACCATTCAAAATACGACCATCAGGGCACTCCCAGATTCTCCCACCCCCCTTTCCTCACAAGCCTTCTTCCTCTACTACCCTACCAAGAACTCACAACGACCTCCGACACACAAGTGCAAACAAGGGAGTCAGAGAAAGGCAGAATGCCACTTAAATCTGAACACAACTATAGAAATATTCTTTTAAAAAAACTTTTCTTCTAATTTTTCTAACTTTAATTATTTAATCGTTACAGTTGAAAAGGTCTCAAAATGACCGAAACCGGTACTGAAATGTTCACTATAAAATTATTTTAGCATTTTCTATTTTTGACTTGTTTTTTCATTTATATCAACTCGTGTGTTCCTTTTCACCCTTATACATATATATATATATATATATATATATCAAGGGTTTACATCGGATGACAAAGTACTGTACAGTAAGGGCTCAGTGTGGTTTATAACTACAACGACCGTTTGATGAGCACCTGAGTAAACGTAGTATTGAAGATGACTATCAAAGATAGTTATGAGTGGTTCCTCCTTGAACAGGTATATATATATATATATATATATATATATGTGTGTGTGTGTGTGTGTGTGTGTGTGTGTGTGTGTGTGTGTGTGTGTCTGTGTGGTTATATCATTTTTATTATTAATTCATGATGTGCAAGCTGATGCCGATAGTTTACTGTAAGATATACTCATTAGGTTACTTCTGTATTATCTGAAATAGAATACTCGCATATCGATTAATCCCCCAAAATTGAATATTGACTTTTATCAGGTACTTTCTATATTTACAGATAAATATACAAATATACGATGAATAAGTACGATATGCAGATGCATATAACGTTGTAGGTCTACACCTAATTGATTTGGAATTTTTTTTTCAAATTATATAGATATAATATAAGGAGTGGCTGTGTGGTATGTAGCTTGCTTACCAACTACATGGTTCCGGGTTCAGTCCCAACTGCGTGGCAACTTAGGCAAGTGTCTTCTACTATAGCCTCGGGCCGACCAAAGCCTTGTGAGTGGATTTGGTAGACGGAAACTGAAAGAAGCCCGTCGTATATATGTATATATATATGTGTGTGTGTTTTTGTGTCTGTGTTTGTCCCCCCAACATCGCTTGTCAACCGATGGTGGTGTGTTTACGTCCTCGTAACTTAGCGGTTTGGCAAAAGAGACTGGTAGAATAAGTACTAGGCTTCCAAAGAATAAGTCCTGGGGAGGCGATTTGCTCGACTAAAGGCGGTGCTCCAGCATGGCCGCAGTCAAATGACTGAAACAAGTAAAAGAGTATATATATATATATATATAATAAAAAGAGAGAATAAATAGCAAACTGCTATCATTTATAATATTTTATCTATAATTTCGTCATAGAAACAAGTAGTAAATAAATAGAATCTCCTATACTATTTTTCTGGAATAGCTAAGCAAGCGTATCATATTATTGAGTTTTCCACGACAGCTACCTATTTTCTCCCCGGGGAGAGAGAAATAAAGAATATCCGTAATCCTAGATTACATAATTTAAGTTATTACATGTACTTCATCTTCACATTCCTTGATTCTGTCTAGTTTGTGAACTTCAACAGGCATCCGGATGCCTGAAGAGTTTGTTGTTTGGATTAGCCATAAATCTGCTTAAGTTACTGAGTGGTATCAACAGGATTCGGACTAATTATGTTTAATACAAAAAAAAACAACAACAAAAGTTAAACACTTCGAAAGAGTCACCTTGTGCAGCAATACAATGATGCCAGCGTTCTTGCCACTTTTGGAATTCGACCTGGAAGGCGTTTTTCCGTAAGCGAGTGGAGGACCTTCTACAATGTCGACAACTGTGTTAAAACTGCGATCTCTAAGCTGCTTTTACATCTTGGGGAAGAGATGGAAGTCCGCAGGTGCCAACCCCTGACGAATAGGGTGCGTGCGTAGCGACATCATGTGGTCTTTGTTGATGAACCTACGAGTGAGGAGATCTTAGTGACAGGATACATTGTCATCGTGAAGAATCCAATTCTTCGCGCGCCACAGACCCGGTGGCTTTTGCTAAATGCACTCCCGCCAGACGCTTCAAAACGTTACAATAGAACTACGGGACGAAATCTCGATGTACATTACTACGTATCCGGGTGTGACGTTTGTAGTAGGTTTTCCAGGACGCTCATCGCCTTCCCGCGACGCTCGTCTGCTTTCGAAGTACCAGTGCCGCTCAAAACATTGTATACGACATATTGCCAGGTCATCTTATAATTTGCATGAAACCTATTATAATTAAGCATTAATTGAACTAAATTCCTACATGTGTGCGTGTGTGTGTGTGTGTAGGAGTGAGTGGACAAACGAATGCAGGGCAATCAACTCATGTTTTCGTCTGTTATATGTATGGATCAAAACAATCTGAATCAAATTCAAAATGGCTGAGGCTTTCATTAGGTGTATAAACGAATTCGAATCAAACTGTTTTGATACATACACACACACACAGACACGCACCCCCCCCCGCACACACACAAAAACAACAACAACAACACACGCACATATATACGCGCCCATTCTGGCTTATATAGTTATGTGTGTTTGTACGTGTGTGACGCATGGCTTAGTGATCAGTGAGTTGGGTTTAAAATTATGACGTGGTGAGATGCATTCCCGGACCGGGCTGTATGTTGTGTTCTTAAGCAAGACACTTTTTGTTTCACGTTGCTCCAGTTCACTCAGCAGTAGAAATGAGTTACGATGTCACGAGTGCCAAATTTATCGGCCTTTGCCTTTCCCTCGGATAATATTGGTAGCGTGGAAAGGGACCCTGATATGCATGGGCGACTGTTGGTCTTCCATAAACAACCTTGCCCGGACTTTTGCCTTTGCGAGGAACTTCTAGGTGCTGTCCCATGGTCATTTATGACCAAAGTGGGTCTTCACCTTTTATTGTGTGTGCGTCAGTATTGACTTCCAGAGTTCCATTATCTTTCAACTTAAGCAATGCAATAAGAGCTGACTGCACGGTGCTTGTTTAAATCTATTACGGAAATAATGTAAACGCAGAATATAGGTAACAAGCGAAATCACTTCAAGCAATACACATAGGATAGCAAAGAAAGCTAGTCTGAAGTGCTTCCGTTTCAACATCTTTGTTTAAAATATACAACATTTCTGTAAAATGTATTTGCGTTTTCATAAATCAAAAATGGCTTTTCCCATTGGATTGGAAGTAAAATATGCTTACTTGAAATAGTAGAAACGGATACGTACCCTCCAGAAAAAAATGTCAGAATAAATGTTTGATAGACACAAATGGTTATAAAATAGAATAATCAATATATTAAAAATTGTCATTATTAATAACACAACAGCGAAATTGTAAATTATAAAACGAAACGTACTAAAATTATGCAAACTTTACTATTAGAATAAAATTACTTACAGCAGAATATATGCTAAAATTACCGGTCGAAATAAAGCTTACCGTAAGAATGTTGAAGCATGCTAGTCCTATATCATAAAATGCAATGGGAAGTGCCCAGTGGTTAGAAACATCACGCAATCAGGTGGCATGTCCGTGGGCTGGCAGGGACTCTGTATCTTCGTACTGGGATTAAGAATAAATGCAATGGGGCTTGCGGAGCGAAAAGAAAAGTTCGGCCGTTAGGCATCAACCAGTTAAGGGTCATTAGAAAGCCTTATTCGCAGACGAACTCGAACATAAGGCTGTTTTGTAGGCAATATTATTTTGTGTATAATGTTTCGCAGTATTAAATATTTACAACATTGCAACATTAAATATATATTTTTTTTCATAGATGTACTGAACTACAAAGAACAAGAGTCACCACAACAACTATCATCAACATTATTAAAACCACCTCCACCAGCACCAGCACCACTACCATCACCACCATCATTACTACTACTACTATTACTACAAGCAAGAGATATGCACGCACAGCAGGTCACGGCAGGTTCCTGTTAAACCAAAAGTAGCTGCCTGGAAAGTGCGGAAGAAATCGCTTCGTTTTCGATCCGAAACAAACCAATGATCAAAGTCAAACTTTCCGGTTCATTACTGGTACTATCAAGCTTTTGACTTGCAACGATATGGAAAAGAAGAACAAAGAAAAGAAAAGCAAAACAAAACTGACATGCTGTTGAAAGGCACTGAACAGAGGAAAAGAGAGAAAAATAAGTTGACATCTAAAAGGAAAAGCTAACAGAAAAGCTAATCGAGTGTACATGTAAATGTATATCTTTTTCTTGAAAATGTATGAAGTTTCGGGGATTTGGAAAACAGTAAATTTAAATGACATACAGGATGTAGTTAAATATGAAGAGCAGAATTAAGGGACGTTATTTCTATTATATAGTGCGTACAAAGAAAACTCCCTTTATATGTTATCAAATTTCATTTCTAAATAAATTAAGGCTTGATGATTTCTTATTTCTTTATTGCTAGCAAGGGGCTAAACATAGAATGGAGAAACAAGGACAGACAACGGGATTACGTCGATTACATCGACCCCAGTGCGTAACTAGTACTTAATTTATCGACCCCCGAAAGGATGAAAGGCAAAGTCGACCTCGGCGGAATTTGAACTCAGAACGTAACGGCAGACGAAATACCTATTTCTTTACTACCCACAAGGGGCTAAACACAGAGAAGACAAACAAGGACAGACAAACGAATTAAGTTGATTATATCGACCCCAGTGCGTAACTGGTACTTATTGAATCGACCCTGAAAGAATGAAAGGCTAAGTCGGCCTCGGCGGAATTTGAACTCAGAACGTAGCGGCCGACGAAATACGCTAAGCATTTCGCCCGGCATGCTAACGATTCTGCCAGCTCGCCGCCTTGGCTTGCTGATTTCTGTTATATTTCGATACAATGAAAATGCTGCATACAGTCTTTTTCAGGAACCTCGTCTTCTCACAGCGGACAGACGAAGTTTGTAATTGGATAGCTAAGATATAAAACATGGGTGCCGTCTTCTCAGATCTCTCAGGGTGAGATGCTTTCATTTTGTTTGTTTAGGTTTTAATTCAGTGTGTACAAATATTTTTATGAAATTTACAGAAATCAGATGTGTCATGATATGTTGGATAAGTTTCTTTGTTCTTTATCTTCCAACATTTCTGCATAACTTCACTCTTAAATTCGCATGTTTTGGAATAAAATGCATAAATATTGGAACGCATGAAAGGGCATGTGTGTTTTCCAGCAGAAACAAACTATTGTTACAAATGTTAAATCAACTTGCACATAGAGTCTCTAGCGCGTTCATCAAAATTCGTAGCTGCATTTTGAGTTCAACTTCTGTCCAGGTTGAGTTGCCTCTGACACTTTCAGTATCGATAAAGCAATTATGAGCGTCAAACTGGGATCGTTTTAATCGATTTGCTCCTTCCATCAACGTTGCTACTTTTCTACCTATGTTAGAAATAACTATTACTACCATTACGGAAGCAGAATCGTAAGCACATCGTACAAAATGTTCAATGCCATTTCTTCCGGCTTTACGTTGTGTTCAGATTTCACCAAGTTCGACGTTTTGTGATTAATATAAAATGCCATTTGAACACTGAGATAGAGATACCGGCTAACCATTTTCCCATCAATTTTCTGTCCTTACATTTGTATGGGTTTCATAATTTGGTGCCGGACATGCAATATCCGGTGAGGGGCTAAGTCGATAAGGCAAAGTCGGCCATGTCTTACACCTATATTAGAAAGCATTTGAGTTTAGTTGTAGCCTATCTATTTTTGTTACCTCTTTTTTTTTTTAACTTTCCAAAGATGGCGAGAGGACACTTAGTGCAAAGGGAGTATGAAGAAGGAAAAATAATACAAATGGACTAAATTTGCTTTAGACTTGAAGGAATTCATGTCGTAAGAATAAGGAAAAGAGACGGCCAGATGGTGGAAACATTAGCACGCCGGGCGAAATGCTTAGCGGTATTTCGTCTGCCGTTACGTTCTGAGTTCAAATTCCGCCGAGGTCGACTTTGCCTTTCATCCTTTCGGAGTCGATTCAATAAGTACTAGTTGCGCACTGGGGTCGATATAATCGACTTAATCCGTTTGTCTGTCCTTGTTTGTCCCCTCTGTGTTTAGCCCCTTGTGGGTAGTAAAGAAATAGGTATTTCGTCTGCCGCTACTTTCTGAGTTCAAATTCCACCGATCTCAACTTTGTCTTTTATACTTTCGGGGTCGATAAATTAAGTACCAGTTATGCACTGTCCTTCTTTGTCTCCTATATGTTTAACACCTCGTGGGTAATAAAGAAATAAGAAGAAGGAAAACAATGAGATAGAAGAGAATCCCAACTTTAGCAGTTCGGGGAATAAAGCTACAATCATAGAAATGCTTTCTTTTTCGTGGAAGCACGACGGCATTTAGATTAAAACGCTGTGTGTTTCGGGTTAGGTGAAATGGCCCAGAGTGATTTGGAATTAGGAGAGAGAGAGAGAGAGAGAGAGAGAGAGAGAGAGAGAATGAGAGAGAGACAGTTCACCAAAGCTCTTCCTGTGTTTTGACGTGCGTCGATAGATAGGAAGACTGTCGACGCACGTGGATATCACAAGAGTTTAGGGTTGAAGCAGGATCGGGACGAATCAAATCAGAGACTTGTTCCGGGACCCATTCCAATGATCCAAGTGACAAAATGGGTAACTGGCCAAATAGGACAACAGTATTCGATAGAAGGACAAATCAAGGACTTGTAAACGTACATGATAGCTGCGGATGTTAAAAAGAGATACCGGTATTATGATGATGCGCTGGGCATAAAAAAATATCAACATCATAACAAACAGCTCAATTCTCTGTAAGGGCTGTAAACGAGGTAACATGAATATCATGCAAACCAAGTTTTCCCAAATTGTAATTGTCTTTGAGTGTCACTTCAGTGAGAGTGACGTCATACCGCCCTACATCTATGAACAGGGCTTGAGAAAGATACCAACTCTTCTGCCTACAACACTAATGCCGAGATCATGACCAAGATCAAGGAGGTGTTCGAAGATCTTCCCAGGATACAATAAAGAATGCATGCACCAGGTTGCGTACTGGCTTTCATGCCGTGGTTAAAGTTGGGTAAACCATTATTTGCATGCAGTTTATACATTTTGATTGTTTAAAAATACACTTATATTTGGATGTGATACTGTCAAATTTATCCCGAACACACTCTATACATACAAACATACGTATTTGACAGGGAGAATGCCTGTGTGTGACTCTGGGTCTATAAAATGGACGTTACTCTATTATGTGACTGTATGTATGTATATATATTAACACTGCTAATAAAACAGCAGCAGCAATAGTAATAGTAGTTATTGAGATAGTAGTAGAAGAAGCAGCAGCAGCAGCAACAGTAGCTTCTGCAGTGTATCAGTAGCGTGACTGAAAATATATAATGAAAATTATGTGAAAGTTTCACTCAAATTTATTCTGTAAATGTCGCTAAATGACACAAAATGTTCACCTAAATCGATGGCTGTTCTTCGATTCGCGTTTATTTGTAGATCTAAATTTCGTTGCAATCACATAAACAAATTACTAGAAAATATCTCCAGTAAAACAACACAATAAATGTTGATTTCGAAATAAATACCTTATATTCCACCCGCCCAAAGAAGCCGTTCAGTGATCTGAAGTTAATAATATCCTTCGGAATTTAATCAAAATATTACTTCACATTGATTATTTGAGTGAAATCGAGCAGTGGAATCGTAGAAATCTCAACGTAATTATCTGAAAGAGAAAACTCTAACCGTAATGCAATCAAAAATATACATCATATCATCTTGATATAATCTGAAAGAAGATTAACTAAAGCAAAGTATGTTTATAGATGAATAATATTTGATTTATAAACGATATTTCAGAAGCTTATATCAACAAGGAGATGAGAAAAAATTGTATGAGTAATTTTAATAAATATTAGATTGCTGACAAAATGTGTTGTAGAGATGGGGTTATTTGCAATATTGTAATTATTAGCTCCAGAAGACGAATGGTTATTATTTTTGTTTTTTAACTTTTATTATTTATTTTTCTGCATATTTACTATTGGGTGTTTTGTTACGGTAAACGAATATCATTCGATCAACTAGGGTATTAATATCTGGATATAATAAAATTACTGCTGGAATTTTGCAGTGGATTTTATTGTAACACGAAATTATAGTCTTGTTAAGCTTCCTGCTATTTTACAGTTTCTTTTCCAATACCCGAAATATAAATTGCGTTAAAATCTGATTAATTCACAGAAAATATCTCTTACTGTTAAAAGAAAATACCAACTATCATTTTGAACAGATACTACGTTGTTCAAAACGAAAGTTATGACCATATTCTTTCATGTTTATATGAATATTTAAATTTTACACGAAGAGGTTAATGCTTATATCGTCTCGCTATCACTTTTTCAATTTCTCTATGTCTATCAACGTACTTAATTTTTAATGATATCAACATTGCTGTTTATTCATAACGCTGCCGTTTCTGTATCTCTAGCACAATTTCAGAATAATCGTTTCTTTACATAATATTCTATATTTATTAATATATGATGTGTGTGTATTGTCTATTTCTCTTGTTTATTCCACGTGTGCTGAATTTATGCTCTTCATTGCGGAATGGTATTTTTGTCAGTGAAACATATCACTTAGCAAATCATTGACTTTTGAGGGAAGACTGCATAATCTGAGTAGTGTTATTATCCGATCACATACTACTGTTTCATAAAACTACGTTTGAAACAAGATTATGACATGTTAAATATCAATATGTAATAAGGAATTAGGTAAAATCATTGGTCAAGCTTATGTTATTTATTGCTAATTATTTAGTCACACTGCACAAATCAAAGCCTGATACATTTGCTGTACGGGTTACTTTTTAATATGAACCTCAAAAAGACTCCATGTGATTATTACGAAGCAAGATTTCTTTTATTTTTTTTTGCAGTAGCAGACAGCGCTGTAGTTTCGTTCGAACTGAGGAGATGAAGCATAAGGTCTTTGCCTTGAATGAAATGAAATGCGTATGATTATTTGCTGATGAGCAATTTTGCGTGGGCTCATAGACATGTCAGTAAAATATATGACGATGTTTAGTGCAAGTGTTTTGATTCCAACGACAGCACCACTGCTGTAGATTTTCAGGTGAGTGAAGCAGTACGTCAAATTTTCCTGAAGACTTACTTGAGACGAAAGATAAAGAACAGAGCATATAGGAATGGGGTACCCAAAAGTAACCGAAATTTTACACATTGCGTTGTCCACTATTTGTTGTTCACTGGGATTGAGAATAAATGCAATGGGGCTGGCGGTGCGAAAAGGGAAGTTCGGCCGCTAGGCATCAACCAGTCAAGGGTCATTAGAAAGCTTTATTCGCAGACGAACTCGAACATAAGGCTGTTTTGTAGGCAATATTATTTTGCGTTGTTCACCTCTTTCAACAGCTTTCATCATCAATGATGACCTTCAAAAAAAGACCCGGATCAATTTCCAACTGTTTTCTTTTCTTCAGTTCACGACACTCATACAGTCGTGACTACTTTTGATAATCGGTGAGCATGCATGGCTCAGGTTTTGCTGCAACCTTTTCCATTCAAAATCCGTTGGCAGGAGATCTACGAAACACTAGTCATATCAAGAAGTTTGTCAATTGTTCGATGATGGTTCTTCAAGATCAGTTCATGAATTATCATGAGGTTTTCAATCGTTCGATGGGTCGACGGTAGACTTGATCGACGTGGGTCTTCAAACAAAAAGTGACCATTTCTAAAGCGTGTGGAAACCAATCGTAAACCTGTGTTTTGCCCATGGCAATGTCCTTGTAACCTGTTTGAAGCATGAGAACTGTTTCGGCCGCCGTTTTCCCCAGGGAAAAAGAGAATTTCACAGAAGCATGATATTACTGCGTTTCAGCCCTCTTAAAAATTGACGAACAAGGGAAAAGCGCTGCAAAACACAGACGTACTACATGCTAGAACAAACCCAGAGGACAATGCCGGTCGGCAGACTGATACTCGAGCGTCGCATTAAGTGGTTTCTAGCTGCAAAAAAACCGATCTACCACGGGCTTGTCTCACAGAACGTTTCCACTTACTTTTGGGTACCCCCTGTTCGACTTGACAACTTTGGTAGGATCAAATTTGTAGTTAGATGGAATGTTATAGATACCTCTTCGGATTAATATTGTAAAATATTTCCCAATATTAAGCCAAATCTCTAAATATATAGAAACGTTAACAATTTTAATAAAGTCAGAGGAAATCAAGGCGCATTGTTCGAAGTACAATGAAATGGTTCAAAAAGTTTATATACGCACTAGGCATGTGCGTAAAGGGATCATGCTAGTAGTTTGTAGGAAAAAAAAGTTTCTTAGATGTATTTCCGAGTATATACATCTTCTCTCTATATATAAACGGCAGTTTGTCTGTGTGCGTGTCTGTGTGTCTGTTTGCTTGTACCCTCACCCTGACCACGGCTTTCAACCGATTCTGATGAAACTTGACACACACATAGCCCAATGTCATAATTCATAACTAACGCAGCGAAAATTTTGAAAAGTTCCCCCAGTTCTGAAAAAAATCGATAAATTCGACATGGGGTCGAGAATCAGAAACACAAACCACAGACTGTCTAGGGGACGCAACTCGACCTTTTTAACTAAAAAAAAAATTACCATAATTTTTTTTCCATTTTTTGGCTATAACTCTCTAAAAATGCTTTATAGTTATTTCCCTTACAAACCCGAGCAACGCCGGGCGATACTGCTAGTATTGCTATAAAACAATCTGTTAGAGTGCTAATGGCTGGAATATGTTCGCGGGGAGAGCGATATGCTTCAATATCCCGTTGGTGAATGTGCACATGTGCAATACATGCAAACAACTTCAGACTTACTGATGCTGTCTTAAAGTGGGCTACCAGGAAGATGCACCGCAGTTGTCGTTCCTTTGTCTATCTCTCTCTCTATCTATCTATCTAGCTATCTATCTATCTATCTATCTATCTATCTATATATCTATCTATCTATCTATCTATCTATCTATCTATCTATCTATCTAAGTAACTATTTATCTATCTCTCTATCTATCTTTCTATCAATCACTCTATCAATCAGTCTGTCTGTCTGTCTCACTGTCTGTCTGACTGTCTACGTGTCTGTTTATCTATCTCTCTATTTATCTGTCTCTTTATCTATCTATTAATCTATGTAACTATCTCACTCTCTATCTCTCTATATATATACGTATCTATATATCTGTCTTTGTGTCTGTCTATCTATCTATCTATCTTTCTATCTATCTATCTATCTACCTACCTATCTACCTCTCCATCTATCTATCTATCTATCTATCTATCTATCTATCTATCTATCTATCTATCTATCTATCTATATAAATATATATATATATATATAATATATATATATATATTATATATATATATATGTGTGTGTGTGTGTGTGTGTATGTGTGTATCGCTTTACCTAGTTTAGTTACCTATCTTTCTACCTGTCTGCATGCCGATATATTCATCAATTTAACTAACTATCGATATACCTATCCGTTCTGACTGCATTCTTACATGGAATTCTTGGCTATTATATTGTATTGTCTTTGAAGCGAACAATAAAATCGTACAATGCATAGATTCCTGCCGGCATACTTATACTTTAGATGATGAGAAAATGAACTACAATACAATATTAAAAATAAAAACCCTAACGTGAACAAGGAACGAAAAACTAATATTAATTTACTATCGCACACAAATTCAAACAAGTATACTACAATATAAAACGTAAAATGAAAACAGAAACATAACATGTCTCCTTTCTTTTACCCTTTTCACCTATCCATTGGAACGATAGATAGGGCTTGGATTATTGTTGATTCTTTTTTGTTTATTGCTTTTCTTTCCGATATTTTTTCTTCGTATATTTGGATTGTTGTATTGTATAGGAAAATTACATCCTATACAGTAGAGTGGAGAATTATATTCAGTAAAGCAAGGCAATTCATTACACAAATAAATACAATGTAAGCTTATATACGTTCGGCCAACCAGAATATTATTTTGCCCAAATATGTGCGAAAACTAATTATGTTTAAGCTTGCTTGAAATTATCTGAAGACATAAAAAAAAAATCTAAAAACCAAAGGAAAAACAAATGGATCATGCAGTATTATGTGCTTATGCATGTACTATGTATAAAAACACACACAAATAAATACACATACATGCTTTTCTAGATATTTGTCTACGGGGCATGTGTGTTTCCCTCCGTAAGCTCGTTTATGTTTGTGTAAATACATATCGTATATATATATATATATATATATATATATATATATATATGTGTGAGATTGTGTACACACACATACACACATACATATATATATGTGTGTGTATATATATATATACGTGCGCGTGTGTGTGTGTGTGTATGTATATGTATATATATATATATATATATATATATATATATAATATATATATATATATATATATATATATATATATATGCAGTCGAATGGGTTTCCCCAAAATACTACTTGCCGAAATTACATGCCTCTATTTTTATTAAACCTGGTCAAAATTCATCTCCTATGGATTTCAGTCAGTTTACCTTAACATTTCATTAGTCGATGGGATTTATTATGCCATATCTATTCTTTCTATCACATCGGATTCATAACATGCTGTAGACTGTTCTATTATTTTTACTGGCATTTTTTGGTATACCTCTATTCAATGAGTTCAATTATTACTGGCACTGTATTATTTAAAAAAATATAATCAGGAGTTCTAACATCAGAGTGTAGTGCTATTATTTTTATTCATGTACGGTTGAAGCAGTATATTAATTTCTTTCTATGGAAGTTATAATTTTGTTTTTCATACTAAACAATGGCCAGGAATAAGCAGTATCGTTGAATTTATGGTCAATAGTGTAAACATTCAAGTTTGTAAATGCACGTTGCAAGATATTGAAATTTAGGAATAACATAAATGATAATCATTTAACATCATGATTATAGCTTCGTAGTTCTCTTCATTAATAATGCACTGCTTGCATCACTATACGGTCTTGCTTTCTTAAGAGATGTACTTATTTATAATACTTAATACTCAGCAGCCGTGGCATGCTGTAAGTATTAACAATGTCATCATATCTCAGGTACTATATTGCAACTTACGTTCCGAATTCACTTGAAGCCAAGTACTTAAAAGTATTGTATAGCGTTCAGTTATTGTGAAAGTTGATATCAATGGAATTTTATATCACAATGTGGAATACATTCATTGCCTTTTGTCTGCAGCTCTGCTGTTTCTGAGCTCCACCAGTTTTTTTGTGGCTTTACATATAGAAATATGGCTGTGAGATTCGTCTAGAAACGACAAAGTTTGCTTCAACATTAGATGTTTTCCAATACACATGGATTCAACATATTTGCGTTACAAGAAATTTGAATACGAAATATATTGCTTTCAAATTTTGGCATCGGGCCAGCAATTTTAGGGTAGGGTCAATGGATTACATCGTCTCCAGTATTCAAGTGGTACTCGTTTTAAGGCGGCGAGCTGGCAGAAACGTTAGCACGCCGGGCGAAATGCTTAGCGGTATTTCGTCTGCGTTACGTTGTGAGTTCAAATTCCGCCGAGGTCGACTTTGCCTTTCATCCTTTCGGGGTCGATAAATTAAGTACCAGTTACGCACTGGGGTCGATGTAATCGACTTAATCCGTTTGTCTGTCCTTGTTTGTCCCCTCTGTGTTTAGCCCCTTGTGGGTAATAAAGAAATAGGTACTCGTTTTATCAACACCGAAAAGATGGAAGGTAAAATCGACCACCGTGGAATTTGAACGCAGAACGAGACGTCGGAAGAAATATTGATGTGCATTTTGCCCGGCGTGCTAACGATTCTGCCAGCTCACCGCCATTGAATCATTGAAATCGTTATCGTTGCCTAGACAAAGGATATGCTAATGATTGAGTTAAGCAATGGGTGTAGTTAACTCAGTAAAAATTATTTCAAATATCACATAAAGAAAAAGAGATGTTTGGAAATTACGAAAGATGTCAGCTCGTGTTCGGCCCTTCAAATAAGTGGGCAACAAACATTTCATCTGATCATAACCGCTGCACTATTCTATAATCTTGTGAAGATTAAAAGGAGATGCAAGACAACTCAAATGACCAAACGGATGTTGAAAACCAAAGTTGTAAAAACGGAAACCCCAGAAATAAGCTGAAGCAGAAGAAAATGTAAGAATATATGGGAAGCGGTGCCAGCTTCTCAGAATTAAAGAAACAAACACGGTCTTCACTGTAGTCCTCTAACAACCGGAGGCGTGTAGCTATATAATATAATACTTTGCGAATATGTAGGTAAAATATATCGGATAATTCTTCTACGTATGAATCTGATACAGTGTCCGAGGATGGGTACATGTGCATTGCAAGAAGTTTATTAGTAAAATTGCTCACAGAACATTGAAAAATGCCAGCATCAAAAGTTCCGTAATATTTGTAATTTTCAAATGCAAATTATATCCCGTCTTGAATTTTGAATTATTAAAAAAATTTAATACGTATTTAGTGTTTAGTTTAGCGTCAATATACCTATTTGAACCGACGTCAATCCACTTCACATGATTTATATAACTTTACTTATAAAGCCCCGCACGTAATATAAGTTCCATTCTATTTAGCCTTCCATCTATCTTGTAACTTTAGATCTCTTCTTGTGATTTACATGAATTCACAGTTCATGTATCCAGCTTTTCACAAACATTCTTCATCCGTCGCTAGCGTGGTAAATAGATTCAACTGTCACTTATTACTATTTTTCTGTTAGAATTCTAGAAGTTTTACACGTAAAATTGAAGTCAGTAATTTTCAATTGTAATTTTATTCAACTCCCGATCGACTGTTGAATGTTTAAAAAAAACCGTGCTCATAACAAGGCAACAAAGTCGTATTTCAATTCTACTTTCATATTTTATCTTCCATCTGGTTGTAAGAGAGAATGTCATCTCAGTTTTCCCGGTATTTCACGAGAAGAAATGACATTGAAAGATGCAAAGCAGCTGCCAAAACCGCAAGTGGTACACGAAGAAAAGACAAAAATTGTAAACAGTAATGACATTCCTCGTCTCCTCCATAATTCTTAGAATAACAAAATATACTTACTGACAGCACAAATGTTTTAACTGCATATTCACCAAGAAAGAAATCAGCAGCGATCCCGAGAGTTAAAAAATACCACTGTTGCTTCAAAGAAGTTAAATTATGAAACATTTTGTTGAAAGCCCTCGAGTTTGTTTACGTCAAATTCCTAAGAAAAACGCCAATTGAACATATACCATCGCAGAGGCGGCCAATAAGGAGGAGATAAGGTACATGCAGTTTGACAAAGCTACGTGGGTTTCGAGACTTAGAGAGAGTCCTTAAATTTAAGCGAACCTTTATTGGAAGAAGAATGCGGTATGGCATTATATGGGTGACCTTTAAAACAGCACTCGATGAAAAATGAAAGCTTCTTTTATATGTGAACCCCCCGGTCCAAACGCTGGTCTTGCATATTTAAGATCCCGGAACAATAGGGTCAATGTGAAGGAAATCGTTGGCTATTAGTCAAGTTGGTGAAAAAGTAACAACATGTAAATTTTGTTGATATGTGAACGATTGTGTTTATCACAGGCAGAAAATCCCCATAAACCCTTGCCACGAATATAGACCTGGTACCAAGACATTGAAATTTAGCACCCACAGCTTACCGTTCACGTGACACACATATGACAGGATATACCGTATGAGTTCACTCTGCACGGAATGTTTAATAGGATGAAAATAATCATTAACACTGCTGCACTTCTAACAGCAATACTGTTGAAGAAATCTCCCTATCTTCAATGGTAGGGATTAAGAAAAGTGCCATTCGCGCAGCATCATCCTTCCGAAAACGAGGTGCCTCATTCAAAAGAGGATCAACTAGAGTAAGAACTGACTAAATTACTAAATATTAAAACCTTCCGCACTTGTTTGAACAGGAAACAAATACCGGCAAACGAATTCAAACCTGGGAAGAAAGTTATTCAGACACAACACACCTTAGTTAAAGAGGAGGTATTTAACAGAGATATATTCTATATAAGACACACGATTTAGCGAGGACTTTATTTGGAAAATTAGTTCAAGGTGCCACACAGTGGGAATGAAGCCCGAACCATGTGATTGGGAAGCAAGATTCTTACCACACAGTCGCCTGGGCTTATGCATGTATGTATATATAAGGAAATAAAAACGCAAATATACACACATATATACGTATATATATGTATATATATGTGTGTGTGAGTGTTTGCGTGTATGTATGAATATCACGTGACGTCATGTGACCGACCAGGCTATCAGATGTTGCTACACATCGCTGGTCACAATGCACTTCGCTAAGCGAGCAGGCCAACTGGAGAAAGAGTGAGAGAAAGTTGTGTCGAAAGAGTACAGCAGAGATCGCTTCGCCCCCTCCCCGCCTGCCAGAGCCACGTGTAGCTTTAGGTGTTTTCACTCAATAAACACTCGCAACGATGCTACGACCGCCAGTCCGTTGCCCTATCCACTGGGCCATTGCGACCCCACATGTATGAATATATATGCATATATATATATATATATATATATATATATATATATATATATATATATATATATATATGTATATATATATATATATATATATATATATATATATATATATATGTATATATATATATATATATAATATATATTATATATATATATATATATATATATATACAACAAATACCATTTATACTTTTGTATATGTATTATAAGTGCATATATGACTCCTTCACAAGGAATATACATATGATTTATGTAAATGTATTCTCTGTATATATGGATATGTATATATTATATATATGTATAATATATATATATATATATATATATATATATATAATATATATATATATATCTAAATACATGTATAAGTATATATAAATGCATATGAATATCACTATATATATATGTATGTGTGTATTTATATATATAATATATATATATACATATATATATACGCATATGTGCGTGTTCGTGTAGAGAGAGAGAGAAAAAGAAAGAGAGTGTGGGGAGAGAGATAGACAACAGGAAAGGGACACACTTGCAAGATTGCAGATTTTAATATCGGAACATTGTGTGCACTAAAGTGGAATAGCTGTAAAGCGTTTTTACCTTCAAAGGAAGTATTTAATCATCCACCGTTATGAAGTTTGCACTAGCTTATTGTGTGTACAAATGGAAAGCAGCCAAAATCTTATATATATCTCTATTCTTTCAACTCCTTGAAACGTCAGCGTTCCATTTATGTGTCCTTAGGTAAATGCATATACATACGCATATATATTTGTACACACACTCACACACATACTTATATATATATGTGTATATATATGCATATATATATATATATGTGCGTGTATATATATATATATATATGCATATATATATATATATATATTATATATATATATATATGTATGTATGTGTGCGTGTGTGTGTTTGCGTAACGTTCAATGTTTCACATATTTACGCAACACAAGAAATACTTCTCCACAACTACTTCATTGCGTATTTACTCTGTCCAACATCCGTGGATAGACTGTAAGTCATATACAGTTCAATGTAATTAGCAATGCTTCCCTTCAGCTGTAACCTTCGGACATTATTGTTATCTGACCTCAAATGACCTCTTCAACTATCACCTGACGATAAGTAGTACATTTTTTTAAATGTGACATAAAATGGCTGCAGGATTTCGCTAACTTTACAATTGATGTTATTGAAGCAGAGACGAATCTCAAGTGTCAATAATAAACATGTATTAAGCTGTTACTTTATTTCCAATAGGATGAAAATCACGTCTAAATATATATCCATCAAACTTTTCCATCTTTTGTGTTATACATGTGTAGGTCATGCAACAAACAAACTACCCATTAGAGAGAGCGAACAGATTTGTTTTGAGATCGGTTCTCATGTCGTCTAGGCTTGCTGGACTAGTTTCTTATATATGTACTGATATATATCTGAACGAAATCTGATTGTCTTAAACAATGTGACACATTTAAATCTTTAATGAGATTTCTTTAGGTTTTCTTACGTTTTTATACAATATTTACAAAATATATCTACATGATATAACTATATAGATGTATATAAATATAGTATATATAAATAAGTTTGAGAGACAGTTTTTAACTCCATGCTTATTTGTTGTTGTGAAGCTACTACATATGAATTAGAATTTAT
>NC_042999.1:39910181-39937681 GCF_006345805.1 Octopus sinensis | reverse complement strand
CATAATGCACTTAAGTTATTTTCATTAAAATTCATTCATTTAATTCTGCATGTTCTATTGCCATTATCTTTTATATTTTAGTTATTCATTCTCTGTCACCATATGTCTTGGATCGATTGAAATTTCGAGGAAGTGTGTAATATGGGAACAGAATAATCTACATTATATTTCATTCACGCAAATAATATGAGTTTGCTTTTTTTTTTTTCATCGATGTATCTCAAAAAGGTTAATTTTGTCGTTTTAGATATTGCATTGTTCTATTCAAGAAATTGCTGACAACGCTATCAAAACTAAGTGTCAATTAGGAAATAAAAAGATCTTAACCCTTCCTTGTTACACAAAACCTCGTTTCCCGATGACTGCTTTTTTCTCTCTATTTCTTTTTTGTGTGTTAGAGAATTGAATTTCGCCCTGTATTCTACATCCCGTAACATCACAATCAAAGGAGATACTGCAATTGAACCGGGGTTATCTCCCAGAGGAGATGAAAGCTTATATACCCATGATATTGAAATCAATATTTTTGCCGCTTTTAGTAACCTTTAACAATAGCTTATAACTTCCTTATTCTCTTACGGTCGATTATACTAGACAACAAAAACATTGTTCGTGTCATACGGCGAATATATTTTTCCTTACTGCATTTATTATGTGCATACAAAAAATGTATTGATATTTATCAATCATGTCATGTTTTCCTTTCACATTGCATGACGTGTTAAAAGATTCATATCATGATCGAATATACATACAACTAAGTAAAATATATCTTAGCTGGCGGCACATTTTCGTGGAAGAAGTGATTTTCATTAAAAAAAATGAACATTTGATGAGACAGGAGTCTCGCTGCCTAGAAAACTTAAATAGGTGACTTGCTTTATAAAAATATATGCAGCAATTCATTTCCTAAAATATTGTTGTGGAGGCATTTGAAGATTTACAACGCGTTGTGTTAACCTCAGGCAATTGTCTTTCAAATCATTCATCTCATTCGAATTCGAAAATACGAAAAGCCTTCTTTTGCGTATCACGATCCAAGTAAATTCTTCAAGAGATTGAATCCATTTCGAGGTTTACCCTTCACTTTAAACAACCATATCAAAACTTCAAGTGTGATGGGAAAATGAGGTGGACACATTTTCAGTGACAATTGAACTGTTCATAAATTTTTCTTGCCTGTGACAAGTGTGTTATCTTTACTTAATTATTCTGAAAGTTGCCTCCGATGTTTCTTTACTCTCATAATATCATAGAAAAAAGAACAAACTACGAGTAAGATAGATGTGGCCTAAATAAATTCATAATGCCCGTGAAGTTTCAACTGTTATTTCACTTATATTACTAATATCAACCATTGTCTAAAACCTTCCCTTGTGATACTTATATATTTGTAACAATTAAAAAAAGTTACGGGTGGGTACCATATTTTCACCGTAAAAAAACATACCTCGCAAAATGAATGTTGATAAACACTGAGCAATAATCATTCTTCACATTATGCTCATTAACCATGAGACATTAGGGTGAGTTAACATATTAATAAAGCCAAGGGCCATATGGCGGAACCGTTCTTCAAATTCTTCAAACTCGTTATTTCAGCTGCGGTAAACAAAATACGTGCATAATATTCCAGCACATTAATGAGAGACTTAATTGTCAGTGTTTGTAATAGCAAATAACGTCCATTAGAGCATCTTCAGATGCTAAATGTTTTCATCTTTTCTCTATCCATACGCACGAGCTTTCTTGGTATACATCAATGGAAATACCCTGATTAGATTGATTCGATGCTTGAATGTTAGCTACAAAGCAGACTAGTGTATATTAATATATTGAATTAAATACATTGCATTGAAGATGCTCCCTTTCATTCACAAGGCTCAAATTGTTCACTTCTGTATTTGTTCCAAAGCACTGAAGTAGGAAATAGCATGTAAGCTGAAGCGTTTTTCATTTTTATTTTCTTTGTCATATTGTTACCTGTCAATGACTGGAACATTATTTTTATCAATATCAAAAATGCGGACGAATAATGTTTGAGACCGATATTATAGAAATTCAAAGATAAAACACACGAACATGAGAGTATTTCAGTCTTCAGTCCGGAGCAGTACAGTTACAACTTGTTTTGTCTTGTACATCTGACATTAACGCTGATCACAACTAAACAATTCCGGTTATAATGTCAAATATAACACTGAACGCATGTTGTTACGATGTTAAATAAAGTAGATACGAACAATCTGTATACATAAATAATTATTAGATCGAATCATGTTGAATAATTCATTATTGCTTTGTATACTTTTATTTCCGCCAAATTAAATGCCATAATGGCTTCGGAAATATATTAAAAGTAAAATTATACATTCATTGTATGCTGTATTACTTACGTTATTTATTCATAAACATGAAATTGATAACTTTAAAGTGCACATATTCAGAAAAATCAGTCTTATATGTATATGAAGATATTCTACGTATAATTAAAGCTGAATTAGCTTTTATCTGTTCGTTAACCCATCTGGAATGGCTTTGAAATATAAATAATAATATAAGTATAACATATTTTGAATAAGAAAATATTATTATACCATTGATCACTATAGTTTTATTTATTTATTACTACTGCTGTTCAGTGAATCTCTGATAATGACAGCTACACAAAATTATATTATATATATATATATATATATATATATATATATATATATATGATTAAGCACAAGATAAATATCGTAAAGGAAATCTTTTGAAAAGTAAAGCATTTAAAAATTTTTTTTATCATTTTCTTGTCATTAATTTCAACCGCGCTCCCTCTATGTAAACAAGTGAATTTGTCAACCCCAATTAGAAATAAGACGGTGGCAGCGCACCTTCACGTCTTACTATCAAAACGTGTCATTTTGATTAACAGAGAAATCTATAAAATAGTTTGTTTTTAAAATTTTAGAATTAAAAAAATCTAAACGACTCTCAGTGGCTTTTCATAAATTTTTTCTATATTTCTAACCGTATGGAATAAAATAACTTTGTTATATATATATGCATACATGCATATGCATATGTTTATATATATATATATATATATATATATATATATATATACACACACACACACACATATATATATATATATATATACACATATGTATATATATATATATATATATATATATATATATATATATATATATATATATATATATGACTGTGTGGTAAGTAGCTTGTTTGCTAACCACACGGGTCCGAGTTCAGTCCCACTAAATGGCACCTTGGGCAAGTGCATTTTTCTATAGCCTCGGGCCGACCAAATCCTTGTGGGTCGCTTTGGTAGAGGGAAACTGAAAGAAGCCCGTCGTATGTATATATATATATATATATTATATATATATATATATATACGTGTGTGTGTGTGTGTATGTTTGTGTGTCTATGTTTGTCCCCCCAACATCGCTTGACAACCGATGGTGGTGTGCTTCCGTCCCCTCAACTTAGCGGTTCGCCAAAAGTGACTGATAGAATAGGTACTAGGCTTACAAAGAATAAGTCCTGGCGTTGATTTGCTCGACTAAAGGCGGTGCTCAGTCATGGGCGCAGTCAAATGACTGAAACAAGTAAAACAGTATATTTTCATATTCGGAAAGAGATGGAACTCTGCAGGTAATATACATGGTAGAGAGTATAGGTGCAGAAGTGATATGTTGTTCTATTGGCAAGAAACTCACGAATTAGGAGAGCTCGGTGACAGGGTGCGTTGTTATCTAGAAGAATCCAATTCCTTGTGCTGCAAACGTCCGATAGCTTTCGCCAATTGTCGTCCCTCAAAATATCGCAGTAAATCTTTCGATTGACCGTCTGGGCCTGAGGGACGAATTCGCGATTCACAATACTGCAGACGTCGGAGAAAACGAATAGCCCGCTTTTGATTGAGTTGCGGCTCTGTCGTGCTTTCTCCGTTCGTGGAGCTGAGGGCTTTTCCGTTTTCATGACAGAAGTTTCTTCCCACTGTCCTACTCGTAGACGCAACTCAAATCACCGGTGATGATCTTTGACATGAAGGATAGGTCATCACCGGTAGGCTGGCAGAGGTCTTGACAGAGTTCGACCTGGTGTTTTTTCAGCTCAGTGGACAAAAGGCGCGGTGCAAACTTGACAGAGATAATATGCACAAGGCGTTGAATTTTCAATATATTTCCGGGAGTGACGCTCATGGCAGGTCTTTCAGATTGCTAATCGGGGACTTCTTCCGCTTTTGGAGCGCCCGAGACACTCAAAGCATTGCGTACGACCTACTGCCTCGTCGCCGTAAGATTCCTGAAGCATACTCAATGTCTCTGTAGCAGACCTCTCAAGTTTAACACAAAATTCTACGCCGATTATTTGTTCCAACTTCTTACCCATAATAATATCGCATACTACATCATACGCATGATCACCTAAACACAAATTTCACAGCGTCAGAAGTAAACGCAGCGATGACGCTCGACACACTGATTCTTGACGGTCTCTATAGTTTTCACTGCGCTTGCAACTGTGGACTGCCTTCTGTTAACGCATTGGAGACCTATACGGGAAATTTTTGATACCACCTCGTATATAAACCTTTTATTTAATTCTCTTTTTATATTTCTTGTTTTGAGTGCCACTTAGATTTCCTTGCATTTCCCATTATGTTTCTTTCTTTCAATCTCTCATATTTATTTTTACTTCACTTAATTCTTCTACCTTGTTACTGTTGTCCCCAGGCAAAAGAATGACAATTCTAAGAAGAATATAGCTTTATATTTTGAAACTCCGTTCCTTCCTTCAAACGTGAACAACGACTTTACTATTTCTTTGTGGTAGCTTGTTTTCTGTGCACACACAGAATATTGCAACAATTCTCCTTCAATCTGCCCATAGCCTTCTTTGACATTTTCGCTGTAATTCCAACTCCCCCTGTGATATTTACCATCAAAGGAACGAACAAAATACTTGTAATATAGGGTAAAATTCTCCACATGTTAAATGTTATTAAACTAGGCTGACTCAGGTCCTCATGACCGATAGGTCTTCCACCTTTAATTTCCTTTCTCCAATTCCTGTTTCCATGTCTCCCACTCAGTTTTGCTTCATACATTTCTTAATATGTTTCTGGGGTTCATCGATATAAGATTCTTTTCTCTCTCGATGATTCTTTTTTTATCGTTTCCGTCTTGTTAATTAATATTTTCTCTCTATAATTTTCTCTCCTTCTTTTACTGACTTATTTCACTTATTTTACATGATTTCTTTGATATTTCCTCTTCCTCAACCTTCTCATTATCGTTCTTTCTCTCTCACTCACTTTCTCTCTCTCCCTTATATTTCGTTTGGAATAATCAAAAGAATTGTTACCTTCATTTCTTTTTCTCAATCCAAATTTCTATCTTTCTTTCATATTAGTATTGCGACGGCAGAATTGTTTTTCCACTTTTCTTCACGTTACCACATCATATGCAAATGTGGTGCCTTCCGTGTCCAGTCAAAAGACTTCACTATTCTTCGACGCCCTGCACTTCGTATATCTCTCCATAAATTTTTATCTCAATCGTATGTTCTATCGATATTCCAAAATTTGATATATAGTATTGAAGAGATACCGAGTATCTCAATAAATATATCTCTGTAAGATTACGGATTTGAAGAGAACTTCATAACAACAGAATGATTACTATAAGCATAGATTATGCTTTACAAAAGAAGAAGAGCAAAATCTAAATTTAAAGTCCCAAATAACATCACGTTTCTGCTAACGGAGTTTGAGTTAATATAATCTGCCGTAGTTTCGTTGTGTCTATTAGCGCAACAATGTTATTTATATACCCCCATATCATTTAGCTATCGGAATTAAGTCCCAAATTTTATGTGAATATACATTCAATCTCTTGATACGTCTTATACATAGACTACGCAGTTCCGATCTCATACGTCTCCGGGTTCTTTCTACTCGAACAATTATCTTGTCACGACGCATACCCCAACGAGCAACTAGAATACTTATTTCGGTTTTCCAACCCTCGTCCGATCTATGAATCACTATAGAAGACAGCAATATCAGTTGATACTTAATAAATTTTAACTGCTGAAAGTTGAAAAGATCTCAATTAGACTTATCTAAGGGCAAAAAGAGAAGAAACTAAAATTTGCAATACATACTGTTTGGTGTACTCACAATTGTATCTCTTCACATTGATGTTTATGTCTTGCGATATACTGGGTACTTATCTATTGAGGAGAATTATCTTTTAAGATGTAGGACAAGATACTGTGATTGCCTGGGCTTCCGAGGCCCACAGCTCTTCAATATCCTCCCGAAGAACCTAAGAGACCTGCATGGGGTGGATGCAGATGTCTTTAAAATAAAACTGGATCTCTTCTTGTCAGGTATCCCAGATGAACCAACTTCACGGCAGGAGGTGCAGATGAGGGCAGCTGCATTGAACTCTCTCATGCACCAAATGGCAGTTGCTAAGAAGCATTCGTGAAGTAAAACCATGTAGCAACACCAAATGGCGGTGCCCCAGCATGACCACAGCTCGTGAGCTGAAACTAGAATCAATCAATCAATAAATCAATCAAGAAGTATTTGTATTTAACGGTCGGTAAAATGTGTACGCAAGCCACTTTGCATTAAACTTTTATTCAAATATAACACTATAGTTATCCGAACATCAACAAAATATTGTCTGTGTGTGTGTTTGTGTGTGTGTGGCTATAATAAATACTCAATGTAACAATCGTAGTATTATAGAAACTGTGAATAACTGAGTCTGATAGATTGTCTGAATCTGTGTCGCCTTGTGTGCCCATAACTCGCACCTTAAAGTGAAAACGAAAAATATGTAAAAAAAATATTATTTTCAGATACTGGAATAGATATCAAATAATGTGCCCTCCGCAGCTAATACATCGTTTCGGACAAGTAATCAGTTAGTTTTAACTGTTGAAAGATCAAATGCTGAATGCGGAGAGAGTCAGAAAGATGTTGCTAGTCCAAATCCCTGATAATTCATCGGTCTTACTTAATTTGTAACGTTGACATACACATATAAACTGAAAATCGTGGAAACGTGATTAGTTTATAGCATCTACCTTTGTATTTGGCAAGTACAAGTAATCTAGCCTGTCGATAAAGATGTAACGCTAAGTGGAGATCAACTAGACTTGAATACAGCTCATAAAATGTAGAAACAAATATCATACTAGATATTTTCTGGCTCTTTTCGATTCACACTAAACACCGTTCGTATCTAGTTAACTGTAACTTAAATGTCCCTGAAGAATAGAAAGCAGAGATAAATGGACGGTATTTGGAATCAGAGAGCAGAATGAGAACTCGTTCCACATGTCACTCTGTCCAAGTCTTTAATTTAATGGTTTTGCCAACGCACAGTGTTCTAATGAGAATAATGATAATAATAACAATGGTGATTAGATTCGAATGAAAGATAAATGGGTGGTAAGATTATGAACAGCTACAATAATTAGTCAATTATCAATGATATTTATGGTGCTTCAAGTCACCTTTGAAGATCAATTGTATTAAATAATTTCACTTTTAGATACATCCATGCGTGACCATCGCCTTACTAACCTTACTGTCTCATCTAACAGAAATACAATATTCACCACTGTCATCCCTAGCAACTACCGCAATAAGTCATTCACCTTAAGCATTAACACTGCTATCAAGTATCTTTAATATCATTTATGCCTACTTATCGCCAACGCAGTCTGCATTCGGTGTCCATGTGAATATAATCAATATGATAATTGACATGACTACCATAACACACTGAGACAATTAATAGTAGATGCAAGAACAATAGCAACGGGAAAACCAGAAAGGCTCTACGCGATAATAAAGTCTGCACAAGAATTGTATCTTCTGAAAACAACAGCTAAAAGTAAATATATATCAACTGACATATTATTGTCTTAAATAAAAATATAAATTATTACAGAACGAAAAACATGTGATTCTGTATCTACTCGATGATGGCTCACTTGAGGGTTAATTACAAACACCCTCACTAGCACGTCCCCAGAGCCACCACAACCACCAGCACTGCAAACTTAGATCCAGAATCTACGATTTGCATTGAACGCAGGATACATAAAATATATAATGAAAAGAAAGCGATTTGATTCCTAGACATGAGATACAATTATACATAATACACAATGTACATGAAAACATAAAACATGTCTTCTCTTGAAATAGGGAAGCTACGAGGTATGACCAGTCAAGAAACACCACAGATTCTGGAAAATTATTTCTTTCATGGCACAAGCCAAGCCGTACACATACATTGTTCTCCCATCAACGAGCACATGCTAAGTATAGTTACATTATCCTTGACCAAGTTTGCAACAGTCACCTACATTTATTTATAAATTCGTTGGGTGAAAGAATAATGACATTGGTTTCTAATTTAGACACAATGCCGGATATTATATGGGAAGGGAATTTTTTGGTGCCATCTATTCAAATTCTTATTTCATTATTTTATCAGCACCGAAAGGATTCATGACCACGCTGGATTGAACACAGGACGTAAAGAACAAGAAGAAATATGGCACAGCACTTTGAGCGACAACCGAAAGTTTGTAATCATTCGATTAATAACTTCTTATATAAAATTTTAATTTCATACCTAAAAATATCTGTAACTAACTGTTCCAGCATCACTTTCAAAAAAATATTAACAACTGTACATCTTAATCATTTTCTTCACCATCGTCATCGCCGCCGCCATCCTCATTATCGCCATCATCACCATCATCACCATCATCAACAACAACAACGACAACAACAAACAACAGTAACAAAAGCTTCATAATAAAGCCAAACTTAACTACCTGTAGCTACAACTCTTCCAAATATAGCTCCAAGTGGCAATACTGACATTAAATATGACGAAACCATTAATAAATACACAGACCTAATGCAGAAAAAATGAAAATACGAAGAGAAAGCAACAACCAAACAACTAAAATATTACCATTAATATATAACAAATAAAAAGAATAAATATAAAAATTAGAATCATTCAGACAAATCGTGTGACTGTCTCGATAAATTAGCGCAATTCAAGAAAAAATCAAAAGATATCGATTATCGCTATTAATATCTTGATAACTTCGATCTACTTGACCATTTCGGAATTTTATAAAACAGTCCATCTTTCAGCGGACAGACTAGCAATAGAAGCTCGAATAATATGTTTTCTGTATTTGTTTTATTTCGTTTATTTATTTAAGCACAACACAAAAATCTCTACCAAAATCTATCGGTTTAATTTGGTTTCTGATAATGCACCGATATTTCTATTCCCACTGCGACATTCTAACTTCTGAAGTAACTAATTTACTATCAAAATTGTTAGCATAAAAACTTAAAATTAATAATAATTAGCAGAAAAATTTTAATAACAATAATGCCGATTACTCTTTATTGCTACAAGGCTGGTGAATGGAGATCATTAAAATAATGCATTACAAATCATACATTTTGTTTTCGTTTTCTCCATCTTGTGTATTGACGGCAAACATATTCATAAAGTAATATGGAATTTATTTTATATGTACTCCAATGGGGTAGTACTCTTGTACGCACTTCAGGGAAGTTCTTTAACGAGGGACATATTCTGCTTTCAAATGGACAGTGTCCTGTCACATCAGCTACATTGTGCTTGTGGCTAGGGTCTATGAGTAAGAAACCAAACTTCAGCAACAAAGAATAATAGGCTGAGCTGAACAAATTACAAGATGACAAAACAATAACAATCAAAGAGGCTGATAAAGGGAGTGCAGTTGTCTTAATGGACACGGTATGCTGTATAAGTCTAGTAATATCCATATTAGAAGATATAACATATTATGAAAAGTCCCAACACTAGAGTCAGCAGAAAATAATGGGAGACTTAAAATCCATGTTAAACCTATACAAAAAAAGGGCTCTCCGACTAAGAATATGACTATATGAACAATTTCAAAAGTAAAACCAGTCAAATCTACGGTATTCCCAAGAAACACAAAAGTGATAAAATAAGTAACGCATGCAAGATAGCCACAGACATAATAATCAAAATCTCTACTCCTAATGACCTAAAATTGAGACCTATAATAGCGGGTCCCGGATGCGAATTCCACCGCCTCAGTAACGTTTTTGATACCCTCTTAAAACCGCTGCTGAAGCATGTCAAAAGCTATATAAGGGACAGCATGGATATGCTCAATCACCTTCCTAAAATAATAAACAAAAACTCCCTACTAGTATCCTTCGATGTAGTCAACCTCAATTCCAATATAACTCACAACCTAGGAATAGAGTCAATTCAATTCTGGCTGGAGAATTACACCAACGAACTCCTACATCCCATCAAAAAAGAATTCTTGTTAGAAGGGCTAAAATACATCCAGGAAAATAACTACTTCGTCTTCAAACCAACTTCTACCACCAAACATTGGGGACTACGACGGGTACGAGAATGGTCCCATCCTTTGCTAGCCTAGTCATGGGATATCTAGAAATTAGTCTTTATCGTAAGGTTCCAGAAAAATACAGCAGCCCATTCTCCCTCTACATAGAAAATAACTGGAGGAGATACCTGGATGACTGTTTCATTCTTTAACATGAAAATATAGAGAAACTTAAAGAATTCCAAGCCCTTATAAATGGACTTGAGGTAGATATTCAATTCACGATGGAATATAGCCAGCAACAACTTCCCTTCCTCAACATCATCATTAAGAAATTTAAGAACCTAATAGAAACAGATATATACTATAAGCCTACGGACTCCAAGCAATATCTACCGTTCAAATCATGCCACCTCTGACACACCAGAATGAATATCCCTTTTAACATAGCAAAATGATATGTACTATACATTCTAATGCAAACACCAGAGACACACGATGACATGAACTAAGTGATACACTCATCACCAGGAACTACCCACCATCACTGATTGACATATGCTTTCAACGTACCCTTCAACCCAACATCCAGTAGCTCAGACATCCCAAATTAAAGAAGGATTTACAACTAAAAGCCCTACCATACAACTCCTCACACAATCCTCTCAACAATGAAGCTTCGACACCATCCCCTGCTAAAAAAGGATCACAGAATGAACTAAATCCTCCAAACACAATACCCTCATAAAAGCAAGTGGTAACCCAATTCTATGAAAAGTCTCCTAACACAAGCCCGAATACGCTCAACAACAACAGAGAAGCCGTCAGTAAAGTAAAAAACCCAACTGTGGGATATGCGTCAATGTAATTGAGCGATCAGAATTCTCCTTCAAACAGGGACAACATTTCACAGTGAAAAGCTTCACATGTGCTTCGGAGAACGTAATATACGGACTAACCTGCTCTGGGTGCCATGAGCATTACGTAGGTCAAACAAAAAACAGTCTACGTAAAAGAACAGCTCTGCACAGATCCCAGATCAAAATTCCCCAAAACAGAAAAATTGTATTCAGCCAACACATAGACATTTGTGCCAATAACAAAAATTCAAGCTTCAGAATTTTTCCCCTCTACCACTTCAGGGACGATACAACCTGTAGCCAACGAATTAGTAAAGAGACTCTCTTTGTTACAAAATACAGACCCCTTTTGAACGCGTCTACAACAAATGACATATCCACCACGGCCATAGAATAAAACAAACACACACGCAAATATTAAAAATGATACACGCAAAAGAGCCCCACGAATTCATTAAAAAACAGTCCTAATCACTACTATAATCCATAACGAACCAATTTTAGGTCAGTTGAACATTTAACACCTTACTACTATCATACTACCTACATTACTTTTTTATTCTCCTTTCTCTTTCATCTTTCTCTTCTTCCTCTCCGCCACCTCCTTCCTAACTTTACCACTATTGCTGTTTAGAATAACACCTACGCAAATTTTAAGAACAAAACATTCAAAAGAGATATCTCAAGAATTCAGTTACTGCTCCCATCCACCACGGGTCACGTTCAGGGAACTTGACCATTTAAAATAATACTATCATGGCACTTCTACATTCTTCTTCTTCTTCTCTTCTTCTTCTTCTTCTTCTTCTTCTCTTCTTCTTCTTCTTTCTTCTTCTTCTTCTTCTTTCTTCTTCTTCTTATTATTATTATTATTATATTATTATTATTATTATTATTATTATTATTATTATTATATTATTATTATTATCATTATTATTATATATATATATATATATATATATATATATATATATATATATATATATTTATATATATATATATTTGTATATATATATGTTATATAAATACACACACACACTTCTTACAGTTTCCTGCTACCAGTGTCAGGCTTTGGTTGGCTCGCGTCAATATGCGAAGATACGTGGTCATGCTGCCACGCACGTTTGTGTTTGGAATGCAAACTTCAAACTACAGAACCAGACCGGCACCGATAAATATAACATTAGCAGTAAAATAAATTATTGCTCTTTCTAAGAATATTGACACATACACAATGTGAGTTACTATATGCAGAGACTTCTCCCTGGGTTGCAAATATAAGAAGTTTTAATATATCTAAAGCTTTCTATATTATTAATTTTTTAAAAATACGTTTAAGGCCGTTATTTCTAAGAACTGGAACGATATCGATATCTCGAGTTTGATAGCGTCTCAGAATTTTACGTGACAGAGTCGAAGATACAGTAAACCATACGCCTGTTCACACGACCCTATTGTAGAAGACATTTATTCCTGGAAATATAATTCCACATATGATAAACCTTTAACCATGCTTATCAAAACTGTAGATTCAATATTACATCACGCGATTACATATTCTGCTTAAAAAAATGTAGCAATTCCTCAGAATTGACATCTAAAAAGTAGTTTATCTCACGTGATAAATATCACAGTAAGTACCGAGATAATCCCAAGTAATGGTCCTTCCTACAACAGGAACAGGGTCTAATATCATTTTTCCGGAAGAAGCGCTAGTCTATTCCTACAGCTCCAATGCTTGTTTTGTACTTAGTTAATCTACCCCGAAATAATAAGAGGTAAAGTCAACCTCGGTGTCATTTTTACTAAGAAAGTCAGGCCGCATACACATGCCTGTAAAATGGTCTTAATGCGCTAACTATTCTGTCAGATCACCGTCTAACGACAATAAATAATAATGCCTATCACAATTCACACAATACTTTCGGAAATTCATCAATGTCTAATAAAGCAAAGCAACACACAAATAAAGGAATTAAACTAATACACAAATCAATAGAAATTGCAAAACAATGCTAAGAGGATGTGTTAAACAAAGTCTTACATTTGAGAACCATAGATAAATATATAATTAGAACAATGCTGTAATACAGCATAAACCGAGCGATGGCCTACTCCTCGCTGCCATGGAGTGAGAAGCACCCAGGAAACTGTCGGAAACACGAGAGCAATAAATTTAGCCAATAACAATGATGGCAAATATTAGAATCAGTTTTATAAATAGTTGTAAAACAACACGTCAGCGTGGGAGCGCACGCAATCACAAGTATATGTATATGCATATATAAATACATATGTGTCTGTTTGTGCGTATACACTTATTTATGAAGTACAAATATATATGCATGAATGTATATGTGTGTATTTGTGTATGCACATATATTATATATATATATACAGAGAGAGAGAGAGAACACGCACACACACATACATACATACATACAAACATACATACATATAGTTGGCTTTTGTCTGTTGGCTCAGTGCCACGCAATATACTTGAGTCTTATTGATATTATATACAGGAAGAGTTTGATAACAAAAACCTAACTTTCAAGTCACAAATATAGGTGATATTCTTCTACTCTCAGGTAATGTATTTACATGCACGTTGCATAGGTAGTCGTCAACAACAATCAGGTTAGTACTCAAAAATACTGAAATATATAAACAGTAAAATTAAGAAACCTGAAACTGTATAAAAATATCAAAATAAGTATTAACAAGTGTAACGCCAAGTTCTTCCAATTCAATATTTTCGATGTCTTCTCGATCTCGTGACCCATACTCTCTTTTTCTCTTTTACTTGTTTCAGTAAATTGACTGTGGCCATGCTGGAGCACCGCTTTTAGTCGAGCAAATCGACCCCGGGACTTATTCTTTGTAAGCCCAGTACTTATTCTATCGGTCTCTTTTGCCGAACCGCTAAGTGACGGGGACGTAAACACACCAGCATCGGTTGTCAAGCAATGCTAGGGGGACAAACACAGACACACAAACACATACACACACATATATATATACATATATACGACAGGCTTCTTTCAGTTTCCGTCTACCAAATCCACTCACAAGGCATTGGTCGGCCCGGGGCTATAGCAGAAGACACTTGCCCAAGATGCCACGCAGTGGGACTGAACCCGGAACCATGTGGTTGGTTAGCAAGCTACTTTATTTCAAAATATTTGCCATAAAGGCAGTACACAGATTAAGTTTGCTTTGCGGGCTGGACGAGGACATTAATGAAGTGAATGATAATGAAAGACAGATGATAAGGATGGGAGAAGACAAAAAGCGCCCGCCGACTTTCGCTTCTCTAAAACATTGTTCTTTTTAAAGATAAACACAAAACGAGGTATTAAACCTCTTACAATTTTTCCAATTTTTGGACTTAGCAGTCCATTATTAATAAAAATGCAAAACGAGGTATTAAACCTCTTTCAATTTTCCAAGTTTTGGACTTAGCAGTCCATTATTAATGCTAACAGTTCAATAATTACATATCGTCCTCGAAATAGTTTGTGCCCGCGCCCTCCACCATCATACACGCCTCCCTCAGAACGTAATCAAGTTCCGAGTTCGCGTCGCCCGGGACCAAGCTATAATCTTCATCGAGCTCCTTTAGCCCAAGCGTCACGTCGAACGCCACGGCCTCCACAGTTATCTGCGGAGGCCATTCGGGGTCCTGCGTGAAGGCTAAAGGAACTCCCTTGTGGTACTCTTCCATCATTTTTTTTTCAATTTCTCCTCCTCTATAGAAGAGGACCAGTACGTTCAGTTCTTTCGTTGGCGGCACAGTTCCCGCCAACGTCTGCGGCTCATGGATATCAGCCGCCCGACCTTTCTTTCTTTTTCTCCTCCTTCTTTTGGGGGAGACTGCTGACCCAGGGGACTCCGTCACCAGACACGGGGATCGCTATCCCCCTCCGCCACCTGAGCGTTCTTCGGCGAGCAGCCATTGTTGCTCGCCTGTCTCTTTCTTTTCGTGGAGGCAATCTCCTCCACGACTTCCACCGCCTCCCCATCCAATGAGGGGGCGGCGGGCGCCTTTTCCCCTTCATGCTCCGGGGCACCACCACGGCCCCCGGGACAATTCCTCTTGATATGTCCGGGCTTCAGGCACATGTGACACTTGGGGGGGGCGTCCCTCGAGTATCACCGGGTAACTGTGCCCAGCCATTCTCAGGAAGTCCGGGAATTTCATTTCTCGCACGGCCACCGGTGTCCACAGGGTCAAAGTTGCCTTTGACCCCTCCCAGGCGACCGCGGGAGCCATTTTCACACTCAGTAGCCTGGGTCCGCTATCCCCCAGGCCTCGCCGGATGGTCTTCTCGATCCATTCCGCCTCCGTGCCCGGGGGCAGCCCACAAACCCAGGCTCTTTTTACTTTTCTGCCACAATACGAGGGGAGGAACAAAATTTCCTCTCCCTCCAGTGGCTCGCTAGCAGATCTCCTAGCTTCCTCGGGGGTACCAAACAGCAACCACACCGTTGCAAATTTACTCCCCCGAGAAATAAACTTTATCGTTGGTAGGTGGTCCCCCAACTTTTTCTCTATGGTGCTCCTGTCGAAGAGGGCGATAGCTCCACGCGACCTAGAATAGGTTCGTAGGACCACCGTCCTCTTCTCAAGACTTTCAATCCACTGCTTGGGTGGGACAACCTCCCATTCCAAAGCAGTGGTTTCTTTTGTTGCCATGATTTTGAAAAAAAGTTCAACTAAAAGTTCAAAGTCCAATAAGAAAAAAACACAATGACAGAACAGAAAGACAGAACAGAGAAAAGGACGAAGGAAGACAGTTCAAATAATGGCAACACAGTTCTGCAACTGGTAATCCTCATGAAACAGGGTACTCCTAGTTGCAGCACACTTGGTTCTCCGTGGTAAATCCCAGCACAATTGGTTCTCCGTTGTAAATCCAAGCACAATTGGTTCTCCGTGGTAAATCCAAGCGAACAAATTAATTTTTGAGGAGGGGCTATGCCTCTTCAAAATACACAATTCTCACAAAAAGGTGAGACAATAAATACGCCAACAGGCAGAACAAATACATCCGAAGCAAGTGAAGCCTATTACGCGCAGAAAAGTGTTAACACTAATTAACATTAATGCCAAAAAAGTATTAACGGCAAGCAATAAACCTCACTATGCTTCCAAAAATATCCAAAATGTCCTACCTGTTTCCGTAAATGTTCAATAATTCACGTTAACACGTGACATTTGCCGGAGCAAAAAACAGCACGTCTGTCTGGTAAGAAGCTACTTAACACACAGCCACTCCTGGCTATTTAAATCTCAAGACCTCTCCTCTAAAACGGTACAGTTCACCAAACATCCGTGTATGGGCGAAACTACCTATGATTTGATAATGAATCGGCGGATTAACTACAGTCACAATGTACTCCTAGTAGATTGATGAATATGCGAGCTAATATGTCATATGACCTAATATAAGCATATTCTAAAAACAAGATCTTCATTGAAATGATTGCTTAGGAGTGTCCTTTAGGGCGTATTTGAGAACAATTGCCTACAGGTTACAATAGCTACTGATACAAGTGTGGTTGTCCCCCTAGATGTTTCTGTGGCCCTATGTTTAGGCAAGCACAAGCAAGTTCATTTATTGATACACCCAATGGTCGTCTTGAGTGTATCAATAAAGACCTTTTGCTCCACGCGATTGCTTTTAAAACCTCAGAGTTACTATTGGAACGAAAATATTTAAACTACTCTTCCATTGAAATGATCAAAAAGATAGGAAGGTATAAAAAAATTGTCGGAGCAGATTACAATTTAAAGATATCATTGTATCAACACTATTTAAAAATGGATCTAGAAAATTATGTTTCACGTCAACTTTTTTGTCTTTAGGCTTATGTCTACTGTAGAAAGACACACCATAAATGCATATTCAGGCGGAAGGAAATACAAATAGGCAATCATTTATAGAGGTTCTGTGAATATCAGCTACATTTGTGTTCATAAATGGAACAGCTTAATAGGAAGTAGAGTGACAAAATGGATTATTAGATATTGCAATAATGTTGAGAGAAATCTTGACAAAGTCACGCCCAATAGATCAAGCATGTAATATCAAATAATTTGGGTACAAAGATAAATTCACCTAAACAGCGTCAAGTCAAATGGCCGATTAGGAAAGATCAATACGAATCTGAGTTCAATCGAATATTTATAACCATGAACCATCCTTTAGGGTTCCGCACAAAACAAATAAAACCCATATCTGGGACTTGAAAAGTGTGATTGTTACGTGTCTTATGAGCTATGGATTTTACTATCGAAAAATTGTTTGTGCTGAGTATGTCATATGAAGTTGGCTATCGCTTAAAGTATGTACTGTATGACTTGAGAAATATTATGGCATATAAAATGTGTTGTGTTGAGATCCATTGAAATATCTTTTTTTTTTTTATTCTATGCAACTAAAATATAAGTTATAATAGTTGGTCGTCTTTGTTTTGTTGAAAGTTACTAATAATGATGTTATCGATGTTATAATATCAATTAAAATTACAATTATTTTTAGTAAGCATGGAATTTCAACATCATCGCTTTGAGAGCACTAAACTTTCTCTCTATCCAAACTTAATAATTTCATTATTAATCAATACCTTGCCGCAATTATTGAATATCATATCAGTATCATCTGCGTATATAGATAGCTAATACCATTCCTTTTGTTTGAAGGAGGAAATGTAACAGGGAACAGATATACAGAGAAATTGACTATTGATTATTATTGCATGTGATGGGGGTGGCCATCTCACATTTCTTGCACATTTTCCTTCCACACTTGTTCAAACCACATAGGTTTAGAACAGAAATAATTTGCATCCTCATTTATTTTACTCAAATATCAGCGTCTATCCCAGCAATAACCATATTTTCTAACACGTAGACATGTGAATAAAATTTCGTTAAGCACTCATTTACTATGAATTACCACCTCCTTAGGGTATTCATGGATGAATATTGTGTGCTGCATTGGATATCCATTCGCTCCTTACATCTCATCATTATTTTTGGACATGTATAAGTTTCAAGAATTAGGCGAATTATTTAAACCCATAATTCAATTATACACTGCACAGACCTTCGTTGTGCATCTGGGGAAAATAGCTATAGGCGACTGTATCATTATGTAGCCAAACGTATTTCCTACTATCTGACGAAAGCCACAATACAGTCGATGCTATATGAGAAATCTGAGATAATTTCAACTTATTTGCTGAAGTAAAACAAAACATATATAAACAAAAATATATACTTCGCTGTTTTCTGGCTTATACATTTAACACGTATGACTAACGCGACCACCTGTGAAATGTGGTCACGTTAGTCACCTCACCTAATTGATTCATTCATTCATCAACAACTTTGCTAGCGGGAAATTAGTGGTTGCAACAAGGTGAAAATTTCAAACAAAATTAATCGAATTACAAGGGCTGTAGGCAACGTGTTTGATCAACTAGATTCAAATTCGTTGTCTTTGAAAGATGGAGATTCTTAAATACAAAGTATTGAATTTGTTGTCAAAGGAGGCTCTGAAAAACGAAGCATAAAGCTAGTTGCTACGTATGACTCACGAAAATGAGTCACACAATTGTTTCAGAGAGGAAGAAAAGCGTTGCGAGGGGACTATGAAAGGAAAAAGTGACGGAGACAGAGAGAGGGAGAGAGAGAGAGAATGGGTGAGTAAGAGAGGGGTAAAAGAGAAAGAAAGACAGGTACAAAGATAAGAATTTAAGAGAAAGAAATGACGCTAAACTATTTTACTCAGTGAAGCGTTTGAAATAATCTTACCAGCGGTTACTTGTCAAATTGACACCAGGATTTTTCTTTCAAGATTGTTATGCGTTCCGTTTTCGATTTGCCGGTATAACCAACTCTAAATGAATAAACTTCACAAGAAAGTGTACTTTTATAGTAGAGAGAGACATCGGTGTGGTGAGTGCCAATAGTAAGAGTAACACGTCTATTTTCACTGGCAGAATCTGTAGATCGAATTGAATTACTATGTAGTTGGTAACGCGTGTGTTCAGATTTGGTGTTCTTAAATATTGCTGTCAAACACGACGTGGTGCATAGAACTGTAATAAAAGTGCACCGATGTGTATTAACCGCTGCATTGGTACTGTAAAACTGGGGTACGGGCAACTTATGTGACAAGAAGAAACTCAAGTAAAAGACATATTGATTGGTTCAGAGTACAGTCCATTGTACATAACACATTGCAGGATGAAAATCACAGCAAGGAGGCATTGTATGATGCAAGTGGTATTTCATTCCATGCAGAGATACATAAATATTATCCCATTGCTCTGCCTATGAATATCTGGCAAATGGCGACCCAATGCATTATATTCAAGCAATATTATCTTAGACAAACATTGAGTCATGATGTACTTCGCGTTTACATACATCTTAATCGCTGGATCCTTACCATGAATGTATATACATATATATATAATCGTTTATCATTTACTTGTTTCTGTCATATGTCTGCGGCCTTAACGAGTCCCCTGCCTTGATAGGTTTGAGTCGAACAAGTCGATCCCTGCACTTAAATCCACAAAACCTGTTGTAGAGTCGTGATGGAGGATAGACACAGGCACAAAGTCATACTCAAACACACACACACACACACACACACACACACACACACACACACACACATATATATATATATATATATATATATATATATATATATAAATGGATGGATGCAACGGGTTTCTTTCACTTTCTGTTTACCAAATACTCCCATATAGCCTTGCTCGGCTAGAGGCTATATTAGAAGAGACCTCAACGTGCAATACATTGGATGTGAACTCGGAAACGTGTGGTCGGGTATCAAGCCTCTTAACAATTAGTCACATATGAATCAGAAATAAATTTTAAAACGTAATTTGTGAGGTGAAAAGTTGTGAAAATCATTGAAAACAGTAGCAACTAGTTACTTTATTTCAAAGAAGACCCTCAGATGCTATAAGCATATCATCATTACTTTGATTATTGAAGACAGGTCTGTTCTGAGCTGATTTCTCACTCCTTTAGAAATAATTTCGAAGTTTTGTATTTCGCTCTCTATATGTCCAACATATCTCGCTCTCTGCTCTTTGCAATTGATATCGCTAAATATTAACCAGATAGTAAAATGGACTTGACCCTTTGACCTCAGTCAGAATTCACGGAATCTAAAAATAGAAGCAATTCTGACATTTAAAAGACCCACATTTTTTCCCGACGGATCAAAATTATTTACTTTTTGCCTTTGATATATATAATGTGCAATGTTATATAATCGGACATTCCGAATATCTCTCCTATGTAAGTTAGAATTTCTCCGTTTAGGTACAAGTTAATTCGTTGATTATCTAAGATTATCGTAATTTGATTCGTATTGCACACACGCATACACGTGCACACAGTTTTTTTATAAAATAATTTTCTTGCTTTCGACATATTAGTCCAAATTACAAACTTTTGACAAATAAGTGTACAAAGGTTCCATAAATCACAAAGGCGCAGGTGCGACTATGTTGTAAGAAGTTTGCTTTCAACCATGTTTCCAGGTTCAGTGCCACTGCGTGGAATATTGGTCAAGTGTATTTTACTATAACCTTGAACCGACCAAAGACTTGAGAGTGGATTTCATAGACGGCGACTATATAATAATTTTTGGTTTAGAAGTTAAATGAATGTTTTTCCTATCTCCAGCCATTAGAGTCTCACGAGGTGTCTATGTGTCTAAGCGATTTATGGTTTGGAGTGTAACTTAGATTTTCGGTAAACGTAACCGATAGTATAAGTACCAGGATATAACAACGAAGTACATTCATTCAGTTAGAAATTGTTCAAAGCCGTGCCCCAGTATGGACACAGTCTCATGACTTAAAGAATTAAAAGAAAATGTACGAAAATGAAACTTTGAAAGGAAACAATTAATTATAAACGATTGTCGACCATCACCGAAATTACTGTATTTTTGAAGTTACATTACGAAATGTATTGGACATTGCTATTTGATTTTGACAATCCCATCTTTAGTTGCCTTTTATAGGACGGTCATTTACGGCACTAAAGAGAATTAAAGTTTAGCAAATAAATATAACAGGAGAAAAGACTTTCAGGATTGTGTCTTATGACAATTGAAAAAGATTTACTCCAACAATTGATTAAAACGAAAGATTTCTATGAGAATGCAATGTATATATATTTGCTCCGAGGGATTGAAAAATTAAATTAAGCTAAAAATGAGGTACGTAAATAGTAATTTTTCATTTCTTTCTTCTTTTAAGTTTATAAATGTATTAAAACAGAAGCCCTCATGGCTATATTACGGAACTAAACTGGTTCCCTTAATTAAATAATTTCACAAATGATTCAGCTTAATCAATAAGTATGCATTGCATGACTAACCCCAAAAGTCTTGCACGCCAAAAATGTCTGTATACACACACGCACACACATGATATTGTATTATGTTATATCAGATTATTATATTATACATAGCACTCTATTAAGTTTGTGAAATGTTTGCTTAATATACTCTCTATTGTTCTAACAAACAATTTACATCAATATCGTACGAATATAATCATTTATAAACTGATTTCCACTCACTATTAAATTAGTAATGTATTAATCTGCAATACAACCACTTTCCTCTTGCCCATATATATATATATATATATATATATATATAATATATATATATATATATATATATATATATATATAATATATATATATATATATATATTATATATATTATATATATATATATATATATATATATATATATATGTATGTATGTATATGTATATATATATGTATATGCATATATATATATATATGTATATTATATATATATATATATATGTATGTATGTATATGTATATTATATATATATGTATATGTATATGTATATGTATATGTATGTGTGTGTGTGTGTATGTGTGAACGATTTAGAACAAGAGACTTGTGCATCCTGAAAGATTTCTTACTCTTGTTTTACTATTTTATACAAAAAATTGTAAAAGAAGGGGTGATAAATTTAGAGGATGAAGAAGTCTCTGTTTTTTATCGTTATAATCATTGGTAATATATACTCCAGACAATGTTACCGTCCAGTGAGGCAAACACAGAATTGCACATCGGAATTTACAGAGTGACTAATAACTAATAATAGTCATAAACGTGAAATACTGATCGATAGGATTTACCATAACCTAGAAGATAATTGAGAGCCACCACAGCACCCGACCGGATGATATATCCATTCAAACTCACACACATACGCGCAGACACACACATGCACACATGCGTACATGCACACTCACACACAAACACACACACATACATATATATGCATATATATACATTTATACACATATATACAGACCTGTTTGCAAAAAAACTTTTGAATTTTTTGCGGGGTGGGGTCTGTATATGCTGTCCGATCAGGCATCAGTTTTGCACTATTATCTATTGATAATTCTGTTTATCGTTCTTTTGTACTAATGTTTCTGGTTGGATAGACCATTTTAGTACCTTTCACTTTTAGTACTTTTCACGTCCGAAAATCCAGTTGTCCCAATAGAGTCTTTATACTTTTCGATATAAGAGAAATAATTAATAGTGTGAAGAAAGCAGTAAATACATATTGAATATTCACTTTTTCATCATAGTTCAGTCTTATAAATTCTTCTTTGGCCATTTGCTAGTGTCCCTACTTTCATTTTATGTGTTATGGGGTAGTAAATAATGGCCTCTTTTGTGCAGTTTTAACTGCCATTTTTCGTTTCTTTCGGATGGAGAATTCTTCCAACTGAATGGTAAAACGTAGTGAATGTAATAGGTAAGTAGGTGTCTTGAGTCATGGGAAATAATTAGCAGGACAAAGCCCACAGTAGAGGGCATAAAAGGTGCGAAATATGTGGTGTCGAAGAAATCTACCACATTGTAGAATCAAAAGGCAAATCGGTCAATAAATCGACGTTGCCTGAAGAGGTGCACGGTATATCATGCTTCAGCTGTCGAGATGATCTCAGCACAACGTGAGATGGTGGGTTTGGCTCAAGAAAACAACGTAACACCCGGTGTAAGAATTGAAACCCTGATCTCACGATCGTTAACCCAACAGCCTAAACCGCAACAATTACACTTACGCTATGCATAAGAGCGATTAGTTATTCATTCCGAAACATACTACAATTATTTAATACCATAGTTGCAATTTATGTGAAGTCATTATAATACTAAACTGCAAAATAAAAACAATGTCTAGTCGTTTGCTCAAACAACTTTTGTCAGGTGAATTGATTATATCGATATAATATCTCATAGATTATGTAAATTTTGCGATATGTTTGTAATAATTTATTCATCGGATCTAAGAAAGTATGACCGAATAGATTCTTATTGCACGGAATGTCTTTAAGGAACGTTGCCAGTTTTTTTTTCTTATCCTTACAACTTGATTTCCTGTCATTCATCTAACAGGAAATCTTCATACAATTATTTCGCGTGTATCCCCATTATGTCTTCGTTCCTTTATATAATGTATCTTTAAATAATAAATACTTGTTTTCCAATATTCGCACAGTTTATATGCGTTCAGATCCATGCATACTTAAATGTCTATCAATCTATATATGAATCACGCTATACGTAAATAGACATGCTACGTTCAACCATATCCCCAGGCGATATTAAATATTAAATGGAAGCTGGTAGAATCAATAGCACATAGGGCAAAATGGTTAACAGGATTTCGTGCGTCTGTACGTTCTGAGTTCAATTTCCAACGAAGTTCAAATTTCTTCTTTCATCCTTTCGGTATCGATGTATGGGGGAGGCGCAATGGCCCAGTGGTTAGGGCAGCGGACTCGCGGTCATAGGATCGCGGTTTCGATTCCCAGACCGGGCGTTGTGAGTGTTTATTGAGCGAAAGCACCTAAAGCTCCACGAGGCTCCGACAGGGGATGGTGGTGATCCCTGCTGTACTCTTTCACCACAACTTTCTCTCACTCTTACTTCCTGTTTCTGTTGTACCTGTATTTCAAAGGGCCGGCCTTGTCACTCTCTGTGTCACGCTGAATATCCCCGAAGACTACGTTAAGGGTACACGTGTCTGTGGAGTGCTCAGCCACTTACACTTTAATTTCACGAGCAGGCTGTTCCGTTGATTCGGATCAACAGGAACCCTCGTCGTCGTAACCGACGAAGTGCTTCCGAAATCGATGTATGGGCATTTTATCTTCCCTCCTACGTTGTGGATATATGTGACAAACGGGAAATCATGCGAGGAATTTGGAGAAAGATTTTTCTCTATTTAATACTTGTGAGGTCATATTTTGTCATGTGATACAGTTATTATGCTACAGCCCTGTAGACGTTCGTAAACATAATCTGATCAGTTACAATGTTCTACTATTCATATCAGAACATTTAAAAGCTACATGTTTTTTCTCAAATTTTACATCACTGTTATCTTCAGACGTTTTCATTAAAATTCTTGTTTTCATCAAATGCATGAGTCTCCGAGTCCAACAATGTTTAAGTGATGCTGTATGTTTGATTGAAATCATTTATGTTTTAGTTAGAAACTTCAGAAATTCCTTAGTAGGTAATTAATACGTAATATACTCAAATGAAGTAATGTAATTATTAAGTCTAAGCACACAATAAATGGTTTAGTTGGAAACAAGTTTTGAATTTCAAAGTTTACGGAATTGCCCTTCACAATCTATCATAACTTTTAGCAGATAGCTAAGTACTTTAGTAATGTCGGTTGAATATATCGACCCCAGTGCTTAACAGGTTGGTTGTTCTTTATCGAGCCAGAAAGGATGAAAGACAAATTTAATCTGAAAAATGATGAAAGGCAAAATTGAGCTTAGAATGAAAGGGATCGAAACAGATGTTCACAAGTATTTTTTCTGGTATATCAACAATTCTACCAGCCGTCGCTGCTGCTATTTCCTCCCTTTCTTATTTAACTTTTGATGGAATATTCTTTTATTCATTCGTTTTAGCCATGCAGTTGCGGTCAAGATAGAGCACTTCAGTGGAAAATATTTTGAGGAATATTGTGAATGCTTGCCCCCTATGAGTATTGTGTATTATTTAATTTAAATATTTATTATTCCTATTCCACCAAAGTCGACTTTTGTCTTTCATTCTTTCAGGTGATAAAAATAGAACTCTTTGAACACTAGGGGCAATATAATCCTCTTACTCCGTCCCTGGAAATTACTGGTCTTGTGCCAAAATTTGAAAACAGTATTTCCTATTTTTTTAAGGCATCAAAGTGGTAGAATCTATAGACAAAATAATTACGGCATTTTGCCCAGTTTTACGTTTCGACTTCAAATTATTCTAAGTTCCCCTTTGACTTTCATCCTTTCGGGGTCGATAAAATAAATTGAGTATAATCGACTTATTTTCGTCCCCGAAATTATTGATCTTTTACCGAAATTTGAAACCAGTATTACATATTTCTTACAGCAGCGAGCAGGCAGAATCGTCACCACGCTGGATATAAAGCTTGGCTGCATTCCTTTTGTCCTTATGCAGTCAGTTCAAATTCAGCCAAATTTGACGTTGCCTCTCATCCTTTAGGGGTCGATAGAATAATTCCCATCGGAACACTGGGTCGATATAATCGACTTACCCTTCGAAATACTACTCCGAATGTATTTCTCAGAAATGCTCATCTTGTGCCAAATATTTCTTTATTTCTCTGTTTTTTAGTATAACATTTGTATTTATGAATTACTTTGTCCCTTACTGTTTAACTATTATTCTGAAATTATTAGGTTATTTGTTTCTGAACACCTTAGTTTTCATTTTATTTATTCATTATAATTAAAACATTATTTGTATTTTTCTTGAGTTTTGTTTGTATGATCTCCAACCACAATATGTTTAACTAGATTTAATACTTCTGACGAAATGGACTTGTAAAACTATGAAATTTTAATAAGATAATTGGAATGAGTGTAATGAAGGTATCGAAACATCGATAGTATAATTTCCATGATTACATCAAATATATACATATACATATATAATATGTATCTATGATAATTTTTTGCGCAATGAGATAAAAAAAAAAACAAGGCTGTGTAGATATTAGAACATTTATAGATAGAAGGTCTTACATCTGTTTCTAAGATATTTATTAATTATATCCCTTCATCGGAGACCGTGTGAGAGGATGGTTAAGTAATAGTTAATTTATATAGGATACAAAATATAGAGTGAGGTGGAAGAAAGAAGAGAGATGTGAGATATGTACGGATATTTGTAGACCCATTTGTTAGGCAGAATGATATATATGTAAGATTCCAATACCTTATGAGTAAAATCCAACAGAATTTAAAATTATACTTGGAACGACCCATGTATTATCTGTATATATATATATATATATATATATATATATATATATATATATATATATATATATATATATATATATATATATATAATATAATATATATGTGTGTGTGCATACTTACATAGATATATACATGCATATACATACATATATATATACATGCATAGAGATGAAGACGTATGCAATATGCGTTGTAAAGATGATGTAACATATTAGCGCTGAGATCACGTAAACTCAGTATGTAACATATAATTTGATATTAAATTGAAACATTTCATTTTTTCTCTGTCTTTTCAGTCTTATTTAATTAATTCTTGCAATAAAAAGAAAAAAATATGTTTCTTTTTTTAAGAATATTAATAGAAACGTCTGAAAATCATAGCCGTAAGTATTTCTGATAATCGGAAAATAATTGAATGCAGTAATTAATTAATTAATTGTTATATTTCTATTTCACATTTTGAGTTGTTTACCCGTCTTCAAAATTTTGCGTTAGAGTTTAGAAAAAAGTTTCAGTCATATTTTAATTAAGATTTAATTGCTACATTAGTTCATTACTCGCAAATGTAATAGCCGGTAAAATATAATTCTGCACCACTTTTTATTACTTTATTTATGAAGAAAAAGTGAATGATAAATATAAGAATATGCCTCGATATTCTGTCTCATGATTTTGACATGAACTGTATTATTGTTCGACTAAGGCATAATCATATTCCGGAATTTAGAAAGTGTCATATAATTTAAGTTTAATAAT
>NC_042999.1:39900181-39907681 GCF_006345805.1 Octopus sinensis | reverse complement strand
TGTATACGTGTGTGTGCACGCACACAGGGACACACACGCTCGCACCAGTCTCACCTCCATACAGGCACACATATGTACACGCGTGGCACCGTGTCGGATACCGTCCACATATGTACATGCGTGCACACGCACCAACACACACACACAACACCATGACAACCACACACACGTTCGACAAACAGACACCATCTGACCAAATACTACAGACACACAGACACATCTATTCACACCACATGTATATGTATGCACACACACATACACGCAGAGACACACATATTCACCTCATCCTAACCCCAAAATCATTGATGCTTCAAGGAAAGCCAAAAAAAGAAAAAAACAGGTACATCCTTTTCAATTCCACATTTCTGCTAAAACGTACAGGTCAGTAACAACCTCGCCACTACATTAATGTAAATCTTTTTTGAATTCATAATATTCTGTACTGAACTTTTTTAATAATTCCTCCTGGAAATTACCCTGAGATGTATAATATATTTGTTTTAATCTTTTCTGCCCATTTTTTCAATGAGCTTGTTAAACCTCTTTATATTCTCAACATACTGTTGTACATTTTTATGTCCTTAACATGTCCCTGTTTCCAAAGACTGTATATATATATGTAATGTAGCAATTTGCAACAACCAATAATTAACGCAACCAAACTTCCACATGTTACTTTTGATAATATTTTTCCAAAGAGTGAAACCGGTAAAGTAAATAAACATCTTTTAATTGCATTTTCAAACCTTCTTTCGTATATATATATATATATTATATATATATATATATATATATATATATTATATATATATATATACATATATACATATATACATATATATATAATATATATATATATATATATCTATAATATATATATATATATATATATATATATACATGTATACATATATACATACATATATATATATACTTATATATGTAGGTACGTATGCTGCAGCATAGCCGTATTCAAATGACTGAAACAAATAAAAGAATGGTTTCAAAGCGAAGAACTCTGAAGTGTCAGTTTCGACCCCTTCCTGGCTTGCGAAATTTATGTCCCCCAAATGATTCTGTAAACTACGAAACACAGGGTAGTCTGAAGGAGCAAAGTCGGGAGAATAGGGTTGATGAGGAATTTTTTCCCAACCAAGTTATTCGATCTTCTATGATGTGATCTTTTCAGTGTGGGTTCGCGCATTGTCACTAAAGCGAGTCTATCTTCAAAGCTTGGTTGAAGCGCTCTAATTGCAGTAGACTTGAGCGTTGATTGTTGCATTAGGTGGTAACAATTGAAAGTGAATTATTCCTTTGCAATCCCACCAGATGGAGAGAAGAAACTCTATCCCATTAAGTTCCCTTCTCAGTTGTGCTTGAGCTTTTTCCCTTTTACCAAGCCACTGTTTACGACGTTTAACATTTCGATAGAAGATCCATTTTTCATCACCATCCAAAAAGGGTGAAATGATTTCGCGAGAATGGAGAGAAGAGCAATTCATGAGGCACCCATTTTCCAAGTTTAGGATCCTTTCCAATTTGTACAAGCTGGCGATAAACAGTTGTATGATTTGAACTTAGCTTTATTTTCAATTCTTCAACTGATAATGCAGAATTTTCTTCAAGTAATGCCTCGAGAGCATATCATCAATCTCAACTGGACATCCTATTCTGCCTTCCTCTTCAAGGCTGAAATCTCCACTTCTGAATTTTGCGAACTAACTTCTGCAAGTTCTTTCATTCAAGCATTCTTTCCCATAAACTGAGTGTATGTTACAAGTCGCTTCGGTTGCAGAGTTTCTTGTACTGAGTTTTTTGTACTCATAAAGCATTATGTACCTCAAACGCTCTTTGAGTACTTCCATGTTAGAAAGGGTTTTACTCAAAGACATTTTAACTCTATTATTCTGTAAAATAATATTGAATTAGTTTAAATGTAGACAAATTCATAAAAATAATTTTAATTTCATTAGATATCATAAAATACTATTAAATTTCATTCAGTTAAAAGAAAAAAAGGTAAAATCGGACAGAACTTATGGGATGACCTGATGTATATATGCCTGGTGTTGTTGTTGTTATTGTGTGTGTGTGTTACCAAATGCTTACTATGACATAGTAGTTTATATTTGCGGTTACTACCGCGGCATTTTCATCTATTGTTTGTATCACCTTCGCTCTAATCACACACATTGCAGAATTACTCATCGTCTCCGCTCCCAGGTTCTCCAGAAGAATACTAACAACATCGCTTTCATATAGTATTCGTGTTCCATAGCCAGGCTTAATACCTCCAGTCCTCTCCATTTGAAAGAAACTGTGTTACATTTACCAATTGAAGTGCAAAATTATATGCCATTGATCTCAAATTTATCTTTGATATACTATCTACATGAAATAATTCTGCCCAAAGATGCGATATCGGGGATTCTTACGATTAATATTCACCCCTCTTTCCGTCGCTATTTCTCTCTTTTACTTTTTATTTAATCCTGAACTATCCATCTGCTCATCACCATTTCTCAGTATCCAAACACACGTTTATTATTAGTGTGTATGCGTATGATTGTATATATATATATGTGTGTGTGTGTGTGTGTGTGTATATATGTATATATATATACATACATATATATATATGTATGTATGTATAGATACATATATATATTTATATATATATATATATATGTGTGTGTATATATATATATGTGTGTGTATATATATATATATATAAATATATTCAAAGAGCAATAAAGATTCAAGTTAATTTAAAAAATTTACTTGAATATGGTACCTAACTTAGATGCACCAAAAAGAACTATACTGATTTAACAATACAGTAATGTGGGGTGATTATAAGCGAGAAAGAAGCAACAAGAATGGATAGGTTTTTAGTACGATCGTTTCATACAAGGACAGGTTTTATTAAAAGTTGCAAAGATTACAGCATATAACGAGTCCCGTACTCATCAGCTAAATCATGTAAGTTCTCTAGACATCCTAGTGTTTGAGGCTATACTCATGAAGTAATGTAGATAATTAAACAGATTTCTAAAGTTCATTAAAGTTCCTTAAAGATGAGTATAGTCTTATCACAGAATTTTAAAAAAGTTTTGATAGCATCACAGAGAAGGTGACCTAATCCATATGAATTTCCATAGATATGATGAGGGTTATATACTCACAGAAGACAAATTTATCCATTGTTATTAGCATTACAGAGAGGGTGAATTAATCCTTTGTATAATGCACAGATTCCAATGGTGTAGATGTAAATTTCCAGAGAATGGAGATGAATTTCATATTCACAGGCGATAATTTTACAATGGTTGAACACAATGAGGTAGGTACCAATCCTTGTTATATGATTAGGTGTTTGCCATATTAATCACACTACTGCTATTCACAAGAGGCTGTAGCTATTTAACTCTTAAAGGTTGAAGGGCTTACTAGATCGGCCAAGAATAGAGAAGGGATAGAAGAAAAGAGAGAAAATAATGGAGGAGGGAGCAAAAAAAAGGGGGGGGAAAGGGGGACTAAAAGAGAAGAGAAGGAAACAGAGAATAAGAAGAAGAAAGAAGAAAGAGAAAAGAGAAAGAAATAGGGAAAGAAGGGAAAAAAAAGAAAAAGAAAAAGAGGGTTCTAGTTATACAGTAGAGCTAGTAGACTGTAAGTCTGGTTTTAATCAACAGGCATCTAGGAATTGGAGGGGAATATTATTCTTTGACCAGTAAACCGTTAATTTATTGCTGTTGAAATCAGCTATGAGTTTAAAGAGAATCTAAAGAGATAACACAGTCAGGGGTTAAGGGGTCAGATGCTAAAATCACCAGAAAATACATTAGGAAAATCTAAGTATAATCTTATCAAAAAGTCATTAAAAATTTACTTATTTAATTTATTCATTTATTGTCTTAAGGAGTTGTCGTTATTATTCATACATTGACCGACTACAGGTCAAATCTTATAAGATCATTTACAAGGTGTTAGGGGATTGTCTATCCTAATGAAGATAATCATATTATCACCGAGGAATAGCCTTATTTATTTAATTATGAAATAGAATTATGGGGCTACAGTAACTAATTATAATTTATTAGAGTTATGCTATTTAAATTAGATTAAGTTAGGAATTAAAATTAAATATTACAATTAAGATTTAAAATTAAGAATTTAAAAATTGCGAGTTTGAAATTAAATAAAGCCTCAATTAAGTAGCGAATAAGTACTATTCATTTCCCTGTTCTCAAAAAACTGATGTAGATATAAGGAAAAGGATAAAGATAACTGTAATGTGAGAATTTAGTTATCTACTTAAAGCAGTGCTATACTAGTAGAAATCAAGTTATATCTATCTATCTAGTTATGAATATTCCAATCATTTAAAATATTTTAAAGTCTTCAATTTAGCGTGGACACAAACTTGACCTAGTTCGATATGGTTATTCAATAAGTTTCTATGTTTACTATGCTTTAGAATTTCGTACGTCTCCATGGAGCATAGTTGACAACCAACCCTACTATTTTTATACGGAATTGCTCTCCTAACTATTTCCCAATTAAGGGTATAATTTTTGTTATTATTTTTGAGTTCCCAGATTTTGTTTGAAAGTGTGGTGGTACCAGCTTTATGACGTAATTTAAAAGTCGAGATGTGATTTCTAACTCTGGCTAAAAAATTAATTGTACAGCCAATGTAAAAATATTTGTTATTCTCCGTGGATATGGTACATTTATAGATTACATTATTTTCCCTACATAGACCAGGTGCCGGGCATTTTGATTTTATTCTACACTTACACACAGGAGGAACAACTTCAGGCCTTGGATTATTCCTGGGTAGATGTTTAAGGTTCCTATTATTTTGATTATCATTTCTATAGTTGGTACTGATATCTAAAGTATTGCTATTATTTATTGATCCTTCCGTTTCATCATTTAGGTGTAAAGTCCTACCAAGATTTCTTATATTATTCGTAATGTTATTATTATTGTTAGTCTTTTTATCCAACTGTATATTATTGTTATAGATATCACTGATATTTTCATTCTCCCTATTTTCACCATTAGCCTTATTTCTATTATTTCTATTATTAACAATATTACTTCTATTAATATCGGCATTGTTATTATTACTATTAATGTTAATGTTATTAGTCATTCTGTGGTTACTAATTTCACCTATGTTTTGATAGTTCATATTGCTGTTTTTATTGTTGTTGGTAGTATATTATTGTTATGCTATTGGTATTCATTCTGATAATATTATTTTTATTTCTATCTTTCCTGGCTAGTTTAATGTTGTTATTATTAATTTTAGCTATTAAAGTGGACATATTTGGGAGGGTTGTGATAAGAAATCCTAACTGTTTTCCTAGAAATAATTCTATGATATCTATGAGAGATAGGGAAATTTTTTTCCAGAATTACTTTGAATTTGTTCTGTATATCCGATTGTATCGCACAGTTGAAAGGAATATTCAGCCATAATATATCTTTTTTATAAATTTTAGGGTTCGTAGAATTACTACTATTCATCTCACCGGAGTTATTGTATTTATTACCATTATTTTTATTTTTATTTGTGTGCATCTTAGGTTTATCTACTTCAATCTTATCCGAGTTACCTATGTTCTGGTCAATGCTTCTATTTGAATGGTTGGGCCTGTACTCTAGATTAGCGTTTACCGTTATTTAATTCTACTTTTATTTCGGGTTTGGTCTTTTTTGCTGCTTACTTGATTACTGATAACTTCATTATTAGGAATACGTGAGTTCTCCCTATCAACGAATGTGATCTTTTGGTTGTATCCAGCCTTAGTTAACGCCGCATTATAATGCTCAGAATGGGAGTTAAATATATCCTTATTGGATGATAATTTTGAAATTCTTAATGAAATATTTCTTACTAAGATTCTATTATATTTGGGGGATGATTTGATAATTTATTTACGTAATTCGTGACTTCGCCTTCCTTTCTAATGGGTAATGTAGCTTGGAGTTAAGGTCTAGGGTAATATCTAGGAAATTAGCTATTTTAGTGCCCGGTTCATACGTTATACTGAGGTTGAAATCCTTAAAGAACTATTAATTTTCTTTCTAATCCTTTCTATAACAGATTTATTATTACTAGGGATAACAAACAGAGCATCATCTCTCTATATAGACCCCCGTATTTCTGGGATATCCTTGCTTATGCATTTTAATAGATATGCGCCTACTAGGTTGGTTACCTCAGCCGAATCACTGGAACCCATTGGTATATCAAAAAATTTGGTGTATCTGCTCTAGTCCATAATTTATCTTCAAATTCAATAAATGTCTTCCTAGCTAGTAGCACAATATTGATTTCTTCTCTAGTTATGAGGGAGCGATTCATGGCAAATATTAGTGATTTGTTGAGTAAGATAGGGGAAATGCTAGAGTAATGCTAAATTTACACATTACTATTTTGCTGAATCATTCTTTGATTCATATGGTGAATACTATATGATGCCAGGTAGGATTTAGCTTCACCATAAGCGACAGAATAATCAATTCTGATGTCATTTAACTTCGAACTAAACAAGGTTGCTAGTATAGGGATCTCGTTCGCTGTGGAGCGTTGTTTCCCCTGTCACTAGATTGACAATATCCTCTTAATGGGTATAAGTGTTTCGACTCTTCTTTGTAACAAAGTGGTACTTTGCACCCCCAGTCACTATATATATGTATTTTGTGTGTGTGTGTGTGTGTGTCTGAGTGTGTCTGGATGTTAGTGTGGATGTGAGTGTTTTTTATATATCTACATATATATAATATATATATATATATATATATATATATATATGTTGTGTGTGTGGTGTGTGTGTGTGTACGTATGTATATATACGGACATGTGCACATGTATGTATATTTGTATATATTTTATATATTCTGTATCATCTATCTCTCTCTCTCTCTCTATATATATATATATATATATTTATATCTATCTATCTCTCTATCTATATCTCTCTCTCTCTCTATCTATCTATCTATAGAGATATATATATAAATAGAGATATATATATATATATAAATAGAGATATATATATAAATTTTATATATATAAATATATATAAAATATTATTGGTGAATTGAAGAAATGGAGCTGAACGAAGATTGAACAGAAATCGTTTTATTTCATTCTACACGTGTTTCGAAAGGCACAATTTACCAAAATCCGATTGAATAATGAGACCATATTGCGTCTTTCTCTTCAGGAAGAAATAGGAAATCCGTTGGAAAAAACAAAAACAGAACAGAGGCGGAGCAAAACAAATCGAACTAGGCTCCTAAGAGCCCATGCCAAAACTGTTTATCAGTGTATGTTGAGAACCGGTGGCTGAAGATTTTAACGGGTCAGGCAGCGGTCAATCATGTGGGTGATGGTGTGTAGATGTTCTTTGTGACCGAGAATAAAGTTCTGACTATTTAAGGAATATTGGGTGTTTTATAAGGGGCGAGAAAAAATCTACT
>NC_042999.1:39880181-39895181 GCF_006345805.1 Octopus sinensis | reverse complement strand
CCGTAGCTATGTGTAAAACAAGTGTCTTAGAACACTCGATAACTTCATGGTGTAAGAACAAAGAGAAACGTTTTTAAACTGTTTATATGCATGACGAAACAAAGCTTGGTGCAGAACGGAATGAAGAGAAATTTTAAAATGTAAATAACCAAATAATTTCAATACACCATATATAAAATTGGCATTCTAGCTGTTAGAACTACAATGCCAATGTTACCACCCGCGATCACTCTATCTCACTGTCTCTGCCTGTCTGTCTGTCTGGCTGTCTCTCTCTCTCTCTCTCTCTCTCTCTCTGTATATATATATATATATATATATATATATATCAACTACCGTGGTTGAATATATACTTAAATCCACCACTTCGTCAATCGCAGCAGCTTCCAAGCTTCACCACTAATTCAGTTCTCAACTAAATTGCAAACAGTTTTACAGAGGACACTTCCTCAGCTACACTTTGGCATAAATAGTTTGACATTTGGTTCCGTAGGAAAAAAGTTACATCAAAATATCTGCGATCTCAAGGGGTGAGGAGAGTAAGCCACCTATTCCCCTTCAAATGACATAAGCTTTTTAATTTCAAACTAAATGTAAATTTTTCTTAAACGTATATGATAGAGAAATGTATGAGATATTCCGAGTTGTTAGTCGCATTGAACAAAAATTAGTAGAAGATAAGTTATGTTGTGAAATGCCACCAAATTTCGTATCAGTAAGAGAATAACGAAGTAACGTTTAGCAATAAGACTAAAATATATATTGTTAAATGTTTACGTCATAAGGTGGCGAGCTGGCAGAAACGTTAGAAAGCCTGGATATAATTGAAGAGAATGACCATGCAAACTAGGCAGCACTGGCGGTGTACTTACAAAAAAAGAATAATGAACTAAGAGTGTTCCCACAATTTTCAACCGGGTTAAACGACTGCTTTCTCACACACAATTACCCACTTCCAAGCCCAGAAACATTTGCTAAACTAAGCGGAGGGAAACTTTTTTGGAACTTAGGCCTTTCAAAACGCGTACCTTCAAATTCAATTAGAGGAAGTTTGTACACATCTTCTAGCGATCAACATGAACCATAGATTTATATGTTCAAACGACTGCTGTTTGGAATAAAAGTGACACCCGCCACATTCCAACAAATAATCTATACGATGTTAAGTGACTGCGACTTCGCCATCGCATACATAGATGACTTTCTGATAAAGAGCGAATCGCAGGTGCAACATGTCGAGTACAGATAAAATATTCGAGAGAATTGAATACGGACTATAACTGGCAGAAGAAAATTGCAAATGTTTATAAAAACATAGAATACGTAGGTCAAGTAATTGATGCAAGTGGATGCAGACCGGACCGACAGCAATGCGAATTATGCCACTCCCGACGAACGTGACAATGCTACAAGCATCCCTAGCCTTAGTAAATTAATACCAAATATAAATAAGGTAAAGGCATCATTAAATGAATTATTTTGTTCAATGTCAACTGGATTTGGACGGAGAAATGCCAGAAAGCGTTTAATGAGTGAATTAAAACATGTTTTAACATTACAATTGTATCATGCATTTTGATCCAAAGTTAGAGACAGTACTAACTACAGATGCTAGTGAGCATGCGATAGAAGCCGTGCTCCTACACAAGGATAAGAAGGGAAGGAGAAAGGTTATAGCTTACACATCAAGGACATTATCGCCGGCGGTAGAAAGTTATAGCCAGATTGGAAAAGAAGCGTTGGCTATTATACTTGGCGTGAAATCTTTCACAGGTTCATTCACGACATACATGTTTGGCACATACCTCTATTAATGATATACGGATCCAAGAAATGGATCCCGACACATACCGTAAACAGATTTCAGCGGTTGGGCACCATTCTATGAAACTACGACTATAGAATAGAATATCTGCCTTTAAAACGATGGTATGTCTAGGCTAATTCCAAGAAATAGCGAACTACTGGAGGGCACCGTAATAGCAGCGCTAACATCGGAAGCAGTAACAAAAACAGTGGCGTGGAACATTGTTTGTGAACAACCAGTGATTTTGGAAGAAATAAAATGAAATGCGAGAAATGATAAATTTATTAATGATGCAAAAATTAAAACTGTGGTCGACAAAAGGAAATAAATAACCGCCAAGATATGAACGTGTGGTCTATATATGATGCTGTACTAATGTATGCTCAGAGGGTGGTCATACCACAGACATTACAGAAGAGAATGGTAAAATACTCCCGTGTATCTCTAGAATGAAAGCACTGATGCAAAGTCTTGTATACTGGCCAAGCATGGACAAAGAAGTTGCAATGCTGCAGAGGATTGCGCTGGCGGTGAAACTACCTACTACATAATGTGAACCTCGGTTGGAACTGAAAATACCATGGTTCCGGTTGTATATCGATTTTGCAGGCCCGGTAGAGGTGTATTACTTAATAGTAGACCCTAAAATGAAGATATTGAGTACGTATATATATATATATATATATATATATATATATATATATATATATATATATATATATATATATATATATATATAAGAAGGATGTAGGGTGAATAAATGAAAGTGAATTTTCCTAAAAGAAATAAAAAATGGAGATATTGAATAGTGAAACTTTATAGCCCTTCAGTGTGTCAGTAGCCAGCCACTATAAATAGACCATAGCCGGTCGACAGAAGATCGGGAGGTCAGAAGGTAGAGAGTACGCGTAGGCTGTGTTAACAGTCGTGTTTATGCTGATACAGTAATTATACAGTAATACTGAGTGAACGTTATAACGATCCAACCTTTTGAAGATACTAACACTGTACGACTGGCGGTCGTACAGTGCCAGATAGAAACACTCTATCGAAGATTTCGGAATATAACAATATCTCTTAGAGCGAGAACCATCGTCAAAAGAGAGACAGAACAGTGGCATAATACCACTTTACAACATATGTTCGCGAGCAAATTTAAGATTTCATATGAAAAGTGTTCATATAATAATTATTAGAAAAAAATATTTATTTGTTATTTCTGCAGAGTGATTATACATACTTATAACGTTCCTGTACATGTGTGGATATACGTATTTATCGAGATTAAGTTTATTTTACGCAATTTATATAAAGTTTACAATATTTTAAATAATTTGTCCTCAGGTGTTTCACACTCGAGTATCGTATTATTAATTCACTGCTTAAATTGAACAAAAGTTAATCGACGTAGACCAAAATTAGAAGCCATGCTGTTGAAAACACTAAATATTGATTTTAACAGACAGACAAAAGGCAAAATACAACTGCTATGGCTTTACAATGATAGCAATCTCACGTACAATATACAGTATAAAATGTTCAGAATAAAGGTCACGTCAAATTACACTAGAACAGCGATTGACATACATTTGCAGCTGAAGTATTGACAATATGAAAAATAAAATAAAAAAAGAATTTAACATTTATAAAGTTATTAGAAATTATTCATCAAAAACGTTTTTCTGCTAGTCTCTAAATAACACATGCGTGTGAACAGAATACGGACGGGAGGCCGACTGCAATATTGCCGAAGGACATATAAAATAAAATAAATAAATGCACCCTTTGAAAGCCTAGCCAGGCTCATGGGCCCGTTTTCCCGTCTCAATGGCGTATGTGTTCCCCACCTGGACGGGACGCCAGTCTATTGCAGCGTTACTTCTTTTTGCTAGCTGAGTGGACTGGAGCAACGTGAAATGAAGTGTTTTGCTCAAGAACAACGTGTCGCCCAGTCCAGGAATCGAAACCACAATCTTACGATCATGATGCTGACACCTTAACCACTAAGCCACTCGCCCCCACGAAGAATAAGATGTCGAAGCCAAAAAGACGAATGGACATAAAGGCGAACAGAAAAGATACCGAAGACATACGAAAATTAAGATATATAATAATCGTTTTATTCCTAGAACATGACCATTTCACAGACGACAATGGTTATTAAACTATGTAAGTTGGAATTATTTTATTTTCATCATTATTTTGTCCGTTCGGCTATTTGTTTGTTCGGCATTGTGTCCGTTCAGCTTCCTGGTTTCGGATTCTTGCCCTCCGGCAAAAGTGCCTGCAGGAACCTGTCCGTGCAAGATGTCAACAGATTCATGCTAGATATAGAAAGTGTGTGTAGACTTTTTATATACATACATGTCTCACAGAAAAAAAATCTGTCACGCACCTGTGGGGTAAAATTATCTCTGCTTATAAAGGTTTGCCAAGTTCTAGTCAATTTGTTATAGTTTCACAGTTTTGGCTATTAACACCTAGCTTCCCCCAGTTTGACAATAGACTTCATCCATACCTTACAGTGCAGCATGGAAAACTGCTTTCCTGTTTAACTTAACATTATAATTTATAATTTCGGTTTGAAGTAGGTGCGATGTTTTATTGTTGGGTGTACCACATTTGCTTCCTGTTTGAAGTTGATGTTTGCCCTCACTAGTATTTATTGAATCACCTTTCCTTCCCATTTGTGGGAGGACCGAGGGGAAGAGGTGCTATGTAGGCTGAACCGGCCAGGAGCCACAGTTATATGGCTGTAACTGGCAAAGTTATCGAAGACCAAGATTTGGAAGTGCGAGAAATAAAGATCGAGTCGGGAATGCTAAAGGAATGAGGCAACCTTTAAGAAAAAGAAGACCACAATCTAAAGTTGACTCCTCAATTCGAATTGATACATAGTGTAAAGAGAAAAACAATAATTTATAAAACACGGAAAATATCATCGAAGGAAATTAAAGTAGCACCAAGTTGAAAAAAGTTTAAAAGAGATTAAAAAGAAGTCGACATTCATAACAAGAGGAAGAAAGCATGGTATAGTGGAGGAGCCTTTAGATAGCGAGGTCGAAGCGATATTGCACTTCACTGATGCCATAAAATAGGGAGGTTGTGCTTTCCTACCAACTTACTGCGGCAGAATAGTTGTCCGAGTGAGGGTGGTAAAAGTACCACCAGAATTAGCGGGAGACATGATTGGTTGCAGTGATAACACGAAACATGGAAGAGGATGCAGTGATCCTCAGAGTGACAAGAACGAGTAAGGTAGACTTGTGTGGTTACGGGATCGAGATGTCACTTCAGACAATTGATAGTGATATGATCAAGATCCCAGAAGAAATCATTCTACCAGATGTGAGATTGAGGATAGTGCTGGAGGGCAGGCCTCCCAGATGTTATTTATGTGGCGAGAAATGCCACATGAAGGCGAGGTACCCCGAGAGAGAACAAAAAGAACAAGAAATGGAACATTCGGAGGAGCAGGAGAAAGGGAATGATGAGGTGCGGAGGAGGAGAAAGAGGCAGAGGAGTTATTCAGAGTGGTTAAAAAATGAAAAAGGAAAGGCTCTCCGCCGGAGAGACAGAATAAGAGAAAGGAAACAAAAGAGATAGAGGAAGCAGTCGTAAAGGACGTTGAAAATGAGATTGAGAGGTAGAAAAGGGATTTGAGGAAGAAGTTATGGAGAAGAAGATAGAAGAAAGCAAATTGGAGGGTTGTTTAACCCATGAAGTCGAACAGTAGCAAGAGGAAGAAGCGACAACGACTGAAAGGGATAAAATGACGCCAAGAACAGTAAACAAAAGCGCAGAAAATCCAATTAGTATTTTGTAACATATGACAAAAAGATGCAAAGAGGTTAATAAACGGATTATAAACGGAGTGTAAGTACGTTTAAATGGCACTGCATTTGAGTGGGGCGCATGCAGCTATTTCAACGTCATCGATTTCATTGTACGTATTACTATTTTCAGTCGTTTTATGTTTTTGTCCCCACTGTGCTGTCCTGTCAGTCTTTGTACGGTCTTCTCTGTGTTAGGCCCTTGTGGCTGTAATAAAAATCCATATAATTTATAATTTCCTAACAATATGCATATATACGAGGGGCGTTCAAAAAGTAATGCCCCTGACCCACTTCCTATAGTAGTAGAACAACGAAACCTGGCACAGTTATTAATATTTGTCTACATAGAAAACACCCAGAGTTACGCATTTCTTCCATCGTTTGATGCAGCTCTGGAGACCGTTTTTGTAGAATACACCAGCTTGGTCCTCCAAGCACGACGTGACTTCAGAAATCAAGGCTGCATCATCTGGGAAATGCTTTCCTTTCAAAAACAACTTCATGGCTGGGAAGAGGTGAAAATAAGAGGGTGCAAGGTCAGGAGAGTAGGGGGGATTGGGCTGGAGTTCATAGCCGCACGCCTGTGCTTCTGATCTGACAACAAGCGAGATGTGGACCGGAGCGTTGTGCAGCAAGAGGAGGATGCCTTTGCTGATCTTGCCCCGCCTCTTGATTTTGATAGCTTCTCTTAATTTCCTCAAAAGTGAAGCATAATAGGCTCGTGTAATTGTGGTACCCTTTGCCAGGAAATCTGTCATCACTACTCCGTCCTGGTCCCAGAAGATTGTGAGCATGACCTTGCCAGCGGAGGGCTGAACCATTGCCTTCTTTGGAGGAGGTGAGTCACGGTGCTTCTACTGCATTGACTGGCCTTTGGTCTCTGGATCATAGTGATGGACCCAGGTTTCACCCTGTGTAATCAGTCTTTTGAAAAATTTTGACTCATCTTCTTGGCACATCTCCAAATTCATCCTCATGCACTAGACGCGTTCTTGCTTCTGAAAAGGTGTGACCAGCCTGGTAATCCATCTTGTAGACACCTTTTGCATATTCAAATGGTCATGAATGATAGTTTCCACAGACCCGGTACTAATCTTGACCTCATGGGCTATTTGGCGAATAGTTATGCGTCGATCTTCCAAAATGGCAGCCTCAACTTGACGGACAGATGCCTCATCAATGGCAGAAGGGGGCGACCAGATCTGGGAGCTGTTTCCACAGAGTTCCGACCATGTTTAAATTCACGATGCCAGCGTTTTACAAGGTCATATGATGGGGCATCATCACCATAAGTTACTTTCATTTCATCAAACGTCTTCCGTGGTGTGCGTCCTTTCAAATACAAAAACCGGATCACTGCTCGACACTCAACAGGCTCCATTTCATACTTGACTCAGTTCAAACACCTGTAAATCAGAAACCGCAATTAGTCCAGAGCTGTAATTTGCCACGTAATCTACAATCAAAATTTCAGTTAGATCAAATAACTGCAAGTGGGTCAGAAGCATTACTTATTGAACGTCCCTCGTAGATATGAATATGCCTATACATATTTTTATATAAAGTAGAGGAACGGAAATGCACACAGTTTACATAGTTTTAATATACATTTTATAATATTTTACAAGTGAAAAGGTATTATGTTTGTCGACCGATTTCGCTATCGCTAATCATGACATTGAAATTATTGTAATTTAATATTTATAAATATATATACGGTAGTGTATTGAGATGTGGTATCGGGTTACGTTTTGTTTCTCTTAGTGCTTTAAGGATTAATTTCTTGAAACGCTTAATGTTATCGTCGTTAAGTGTGGGTGGATATTGTCTAAATGGCTATTAAGGGTGGATTTTCTCTAACGAAGGGACAATATCCACTCTGACTTATAGGAATTAAACATTATAACACCAAGAGAAACAAAACGTAACATCACACCACTTCTGAAATCACTACCGAGCATTTTAACCCACAACCCTAGAAACAATGAGGTATACAACACTATTGTACAAAATCTATCCATGCTCAATAGGGATCTAAAAATGAACAATATTCTGAAAACCATAAATTCCTCCAGTGCAAAAAGCAACACAAATCGCTGATAAGACTTCTCACAGATGTGTAGCTTTATCCAACAACCACGGAACTAATGGTTAAAAAACATGACCCAACCTGCTGGAAGGCTAGGAATTCTTATTCAAACACGGAGAGAGGTTCACAATTAAAACCAACTTCCGAGTATCTAATTAGTATTATAACAGGTTGTAACATAACTATACAAGACAGACAAGTATGGCTCTTAGACGGCGAACCACACTACATAAGGAGGAGCAAATCCGTTTAACACAATACAGAGAGATTCGTTTGAGTGAACACATAGAGATGTGCAGGTAATATTCAAACAAACTTCACAGTTTTCCCGCCTACCAGAGCAAATAAACAATTTCTGTAAAGAAATCTTATTTATCGAAAAATACAGAACACTCTTCAATATGAACCCATACCCAACATTGGTCTCAGTATACATTTTTATTCATGTTCACATATCCAACTTTGAATATATACTCTCACTATTGTAGTCTTGCCGCTGTTTCTGGGATATCATCAAAGACGATATGAGAGAGTTAACAAGAGGGAAAAAGTTCCATAGTGAGAGTTATTTTGGAAAAGGATGGATATAAGAGGTATAAAGAGAAATAATAGAATAAAAGTAAAAAATATATGTAGGTTGTTAGAGTTTCAGTTCCATTATCCAAGGAAATTTATGTGTAGAATGGGTAGAAATGCTTCTTATCCATGGTATGTAGATTTTGAGAACGTACTGGTAGGGGTAAGAAGACAGAGAGAATAGATAAGTATGTTAGGAGAAGGATGGTAATAATGAAAAGGAATAGGGGAGAAAGAAGAAAGAAAGAAAAAAGAAAGAGTCTAGCATGGTCTCAGGCAAAAATCTCTGAAACAAACAGAAAATAAAATATATATACATACATACATATATATATGTACATGTATATATATATACATATACACACACACACATATATATATATATACAGATATATATATATATATATTATATATATATATATACATATATATATATATATATATAATATATATATATATATATATATATATATATATATATATATATATCTATATATATATATATATATATATATATATATATATATATATATATATGTATTTATATGTTTTGGGAGAATTCACAAAAAGCAAAAGATGAAGACAGGTGGTGTAGACAACAAACAAATGTATTAGTTTAACGTTCGGGAAGTGAAAAAGTGTTTCAGCATTTCGAGCCTACGCTCTTTCACAGAAAGAAACACAGAAAGAATCAATGAGAGAAAATTAATAATATGTAGTGGCTAGCGATGTATCATGGCGAATGCCTGACAGAAGGGTCCCACGGGAGAGCTAGAAAGAAGGGGAGATAATATTAAGTAGTGGAGATCCCAAAATGAATGTGCGCGTGCGTATGCATCAGAGAGTATGTATGTGCGTGTGGAATAGGGCTGGTGACCTTGACGTGTGCCTGTGTGTATGTGTATGTGTGACGATGTGGGGGAGGCAAAAGTGGAGATGAAAAAGTACCAGTGGCGCACTGAGGCCTATGTGATCGACTTACTCCCTCGGTCGAATTACTGGCATTGTGCAAAGTTTGAAATCGCTATATTAGTCGGACTTATTCCACTGAGGTCCACTTTGCCTTTCATCAATTCCAAGTCGAGAAAGTAAGTACCATCCTAGTACTGGAGTCGACGAAATAGATTCTCTCCTCCCCCGAAATTTCTGGCCCTTTTTCAATCTACAAACCAATATATTAACCGGACTCTCAATACTTTTCTGCTAAAGATTCATTTGCTAGAATATCCGGAAATTTCGTAACTGCTTTTTACAAAAGATTCTTACTTTGTTTTCTTTTGCTTTCTTCTACTGTTCCGTTTGTACATATTCACAAAATAACACCATGGCTATACATTATCCAAATAATTTTTTCCTAAGCCGCCAACAGAAAGGTGCATTATCTACTTTTCATTGAATAACATATATTCTCTTGATCTAAACTACAGCCTACTTAAATGACTTCTTCGATGTAGCCTATTCGATAATATTAACTGTATTATGATGTGTCTATCCATTAAGGAAAAGATTAGAATATACTAACTTCTTTATTGCTCGTGTGCATGTCCCATTAATTAATGTTTTTTTTTTAGTTCTAAAATCTTGAATATTTTCTCTCAAACATTTTATTTCCTTCTGTTTCGCGTCTTCTACTTATATAACGAATTACGTGTATATATTACCGTCTTTACTGGAATTGTATCTGATTGTGGAAGAGTGCCTTTCATGGACTTTACTCTTTTCCTATCTTTATTACAGGTTTCGCAACTTCTGAATACCCACTGGAAATCATAAATGTCTCTATCAAATTTCCAACTCCTTTTCGTTTTTGGAATAGTTCTAAAGGCCTCTGTGAAAACCATCTTGTTGAATACTTAATTACATTTGTCTGCAATGTTACGTCGTTTGCTATTTCGTAATATGCAACCATCGGGAAACTAAAGCAATAACGGTCATATATCTTCTCGTAAAATATACTTTTTAATCCTAGTTTCATTGAACAAGATTTAAGTAGATGTCAGCCCGACCTGTCATGACCTCTAACTTATCTCAAGGATTACAAATATATTTCAGACAAAATATATTATGCAGGAATAAGAGAATATGGTTTATGCTTTGGAATAATCGTATCGATGCCAAGCTAGTTGCTTCTTATTGTTACGTTCTAAGGCATAATATTATTACTATACAATATTTCACACTGTCTGCGTGCGTAGGTTTCTACGTAGCAGATGTTCTCTTACTATAAAGAAGTATATTTCATAAGCCTTTGTTCTTGTCAGTAGCGATAATTAAGATGTTGGCGAAATCTACAGATTTGTGATAAAGAAGTTACGAATACGTTTACACGTCACATATATGTATGTATGCATGTATATATATATATATATATACATTGAAACGTTTAATAAATCTTCAATATCAAGCACAATTCAAAGCATAAAATATGACAAAATAGAATAAATATTCTAGAACCCAAAGTTATGGCATAAACGGATTAGATGTAAAAACTATATAACAGGCTTGCGTTTATAATACTTATACAACGAAAGATATGTGTCAGTATGCAATATTTCTGCTGTAGCATTACGAAAGTGATAAACAGTTCGGAGATCATTGATCTTCAGTAGATTTGCATGAAAATCGTTTTTAAAGCTCCGAAGCACCTCATTAGTCCATATATATAAAGTATATCACACTAGAAGCAATCTGCTACACCTGTTCAACCCCAACCAAACATGATTTAGCTCAAAATGAACACTCACCAACTCTTTTACAACGTGAAGAAAATACAATATTGTTCTTTCTTGAGTTACAGTCCATTGACTGCCCTATACAAAAATCTTTGGTAATCCTCACATTGTCTTCAAACGTCGCTGAAATTACCGATGTCTGCGAGCACATAGAATCCATTATCTCCTCTATTCTCAGTTACTCTAAGACATGATAATATTATTTTTTACAATTCTCTCTTCCTAATTCTTCTACATTCTCAGGTTTTGCGAACTAATCCAACAATTATCAGATTTCCGAAAACATCTTACTGCCGTGATTCTATCGCACCTAACATATATCACATGTGAGCATCGTTATAGAATACATTGAATAGACTATCAGTGACGATCTCTCATAACGAGTGTACATTTTCAACATAACATTGACTTCATCATCGAAACTTCTTCAGAACAAGAAAACACTTCATGCCATAATAACTATCAACCTACTACACGGCTTAGATACTACAAACACTTGACTACCGCTCTCCCGTAGTAGTGATATTGCAGCTGGAATTCCTGGTATTTTCTACTTCATGGAAACAAATTTCTTTACATATTTCATATCACCAACATGTCAGCTGTGTCTTATAGACGTGGTATCTCCAATATCTGCAATTTCCGTTTTGAGAAATAGCTAATCAATCTGACATCCCTTACGACGCAAGTGACTTACTTTTATATTTTGTCTAAACCTTCTATCACATGTAGTAACCAACAGGCACTCCATGAACAATATAATAAAAAACAACTCCATGAACAATATACATACCTATGTGTGTATATTTTTGCTTGCGTGACAAGAAATATATAAACGCCTCCGTGACGCTTGTTTTCATGTAAAAGAAAATGTCTGCATGTGTCTATACGTGTTGTGAGATTTGGTCCAAACTGAATGCTAATTGTATTAAACAAATATTCAGGATTGTCTGAAAAGTTTATAAGCAAAGTAGCACTTCCTGTTCTTTGATTAAATTGCAATATTTTTTAATTGTACACGCATGAATGTGTTGCAATGGTGATTAGAGCGTGCCAAACGATACTTTTTGATGATTGTTCTAGGTCATTGATAAAAATGTTTAAATTGTTCAACGCTAGCACAATCTTCCCTCATTTCGGGTTTAATGAATATATTAGTATTAAAAGTTTCTGAATAGCAAGGTTAATGACGTGCCAAAGGAGATGCTTTGTTGTCTGTACTTGTTTTCGTTCATGGATTTCTGAAGGCAATATTTGCAAATATATTTGCATCAAACTCCTGCAACCCTTGCTCCCCGTTGGACAATATGGAAGATGCAGAATACCGTATTCAGTTCAGTACAGGTACATATGTATCAAAACCCAGAACTACGTTGTAAAACAAAATTACTATTTTGATATGTTAAGATAATGAACCTGCCGTGCGCAATTTCATTAAATCTCTATATGTCTATAATTACTAGTCTGTCTGTATTACTTTATCATTGAGTGAAGTACAGTGGTTAGAATAAATTCCAAGAATATAGTTGATTTATATCGAACTGATTGTTACACATTCCTTCTAATTTTCATTATTACAAATAATTTTTAATATAACAAATTAACTCCGGTTCTGTTTTCAATTGTTTCCATGGGAGCGTTTTAGTCCGTACGCTTTATTTCACGGTGGGTACTTCCTTTCATAACTTTTGACATTGTGTTACATTTAGTTCAGAATCTAGCGCAAATCAACTTGCAGCGACAGCAGAAAAACGATTCTTTTTACGCGAAACTGCTCAAATTCTATCGTCCAGCAAATGCATTAGTTATTCCTGAGTTTGACACTTTTATCGTTACTTTTATTGTTAGTGTTGTTGTTGTTGCTGCTCATCATGTTTTATTCATTCTTCTCTGTCCTTCTTGTTGTTATGGTTTGCCGCTAGTCAGCATTTATTACTCGCTCCTAGAATAAAAACTAAATGTTATCAAACTCTCCCATTTTATTAAACATTGGGATATCTTTCTTCAGTATGTTTGTATCTAATTTCAGGGCCAGCTGGAGTTTTTATTTGCTGCTGCAGTGAGTAAGCAAATTTTCTATCTCTCACTTGACCAGTAAATTTCTAACTCATGTTTCTTTTTCTTTTTACTTGAGACTATACGAACACATAGAATCTGCATATCCTGCAAGTACTTGAAAGGGAAGTAAACTGTTTATTACGTATATTCAATAAATATGTACTAGATGTAAATAGGAGCATTAAATAGAAATAATATAGTGACGAGCAACTGCCTAATTAGTAGGCTGCTGCTTTCCTCTCAGTATTTTTGTATCTCACGTATGTGTAGCCACAAGTTCTAAAATGTGTAAAATGAAATCGTAAATTAATGTCGGCAACAGCACCAGCGCAAAAATTTGTAGTGTCTTAAGAGCATGTGCAATATCGTTAAGAGTAAACAACAAAAATTACTCATAACTTCAATATGAATACTTTGCATGTTATGACACCATTAGTGGTACCCTTACTGAACCCAGAGGTTTTCCTTTTAAGCCAGCGATAACATATTGCAATGTTTAAGGTATCGTTATTTCCTTTTTTCTTGGGGTGAGATATAGTATTTCAAGAAGATTGGGAAAGCGTGTATGTATATCCGTTATCAGAATCGCCTTTTAGCATAAATTATTAATATTTAAAAATTCCTTTATTATATGTGGTACTCAAACAAAATAAATATTCTACGATAATGTATTTTATTAAAAAGAAATATTAGAAAATTAACATTGCCCACAAGGGGCTAAACATAGAGCGAACAATCAAGGACATACAAAGGGATCAGGTCGATTATATCAACCCCAGTGCGTAACTGGTATTATCTTATCGACCCCGAAAGGATGAAAGGCAAAGTCGACCTCGTCGGAATTTGAACTCAGAACGTAGCACCAGACGAAATACCTATTTCTTTACTATCCAAAAGGGGCTAAACACAGAGAGGACAAATAAGGACAGACAAATGGATTAAGTCGATTATATCGACCCCAGTGCGTAACTGGTATTATCTTACCGACTCCGAAAGGATGAAAAGCAGAGTCGAACTCGTCGGAATTTGAACTCAGAACGTTAGCACCAGACGAAATACCTATTTCTTACTATTCAAAAGGGGCTAAACACAGAGAGGACAAATAAGGACATACAAATGGATTAAGTCGATTAGATCGACCCCAGTGCGTAACTGGTACTCATTTAATCGACCCGAAAGGATGAAAGGCAAAGTCGACCTCGGCGGAATTTGAACTCAGAACGTAACGGCAGACGAAACACGACTACGCATTTCGCCCGGCGTGCTAACGTTTTTGCCAGCTCGCCACTTTGTGATATTACCTTTCTAAGAAATCTAAATATTGATCATTCATATCATCTGGGTGCCGGTATTACTGTCACACAACTAATCTATTAAAATTATGACGGTTATTTTCTAGAATGCCGTATGACCAGCAGGATGAATTTCAGAACGATATTGAACACAGAAAGAGGTTCGCAGATATTTATCGCAATTGTTGAAGTACTCTGATAACTGTTACTCTTTGTTTTATATTTATAAGCCATTCGCATATTCATATACACATCTTACATGAAAATTTGATTATGTTGCGAAGATAATGATAAGCTTTTGAAAAATTCATGACTAAAAAGTTTTCACGAAAAACATTCAGAAATAAAATATTACAAGTAAAATACTAGAACGCCCTTTCTCTCTGACTCAGTAATACAACAAAAGTATATAGAATTAAATATGAAAACAAACAAAAGTAAATATATTCTAGTATAACAAAAAATACAACGCAATATTTTTTTTTATTTTTAAATTTCAGTAGTTAATTTATTTTCATGCATAAGCCTAAAATAAAATTTTAAAAAGCCGCTTTGTTAATTTTCCATTTTATTCTTTTTCTTCAACATCTTTTGTTAATTAGCAAAATTA
>NC_042999.1:39862681-39877681 GCF_006345805.1 Octopus sinensis | reverse complement strand
TTATACACTTTTAACATGATAAAAAATAAACGAGTTTTTAAAAAAAATGAATCCAATTTCACTGAAGTCATCATTAACTCTGGGACACACTGTATTTACTTCTCCAACTAAACGAGGGAGAAACACAGGAGGGACTCATTGCAGTTGGCGAGCGTAGCTTCCGGAAGTGGTTAAACTCAAATGGTCGTGAGTCACAACAGCAGTTTGCTTTTTTGGTATTATATTGTTCAAATATGGATGATATAGAAAGCAGATATGCTGCCGGACTATGCTACGTTGCACAAGATTGGAAACGTGAAACATCAACAGGGTCCATCTGCAGAATGGACGAATGGGTTTGTTGTACCTTTACCAAGCTGCACACACACACATACATGCACACGCACACACACACAAACACACACACACACACACAGACACACACTCACATGCATCCACAAACACTCGCAAGTGGTCCGGTGGTGCACGGGTTGGTAACATGAAGCATCTACCCAGCACAGACAAAATGTTTCCTCTGCCAAATAGGGCAAAAATGTTTTCATGAAATATACGTTACTTATAATGCATGAGTAGAGTCAATATTCTATCGTCGAGTGCCGAGGTCGCCTTTGCCTTTCATCCTTTTTAGGTCGATAAATTAAGTACCAGTAGCATACTGGAGTCGATAAGCTCCCTCTCCAAAAATGTCGCGCCTCGTGCCTAGAATAGAAAAATATATTTTATCCTCAGAAAATGGGCTAAAGCAAAGACTCAGATTTTATTGCAGATTAATAAAATCTGAGTATACTCAGATTTTATTAATCTTCATTTTGTGTGGTGGTTGGGAGGCAATAGTTTGCCTCGGAAATATTTTTGGTCAGCAGCAATTCGGGGAGCTTGATTAATGTTTGCTGCAAATTTGGAGGAAGGTGATTGGATACTCTTCAAATTACGGGACTTAACGTAGCGAAAATACTTTTAAAATGCGACTCATCTCCCCATGGGACCACATCAGAAAAGCAGTTGAAACCTTATCTAGCTCATGTCACTCCTTGGATTCTATGTAATGCATGTGTAAAATTTTGTTAAAATCGGTTCGGTGCAAACATTGTTGGCTGCAAGTTATTTAGTTCGACCCAAGTGAATCCCCATATGATCCATAACTAAGAAACGAACATTTACCTCACGCACTCATGTTTGCATCCTCCTTGCATAAACAATATTTGCAATGTATGAAGTACATTAGTTTAAATATGTTCGCCCAAAAGTATTTCATTTATTTACTTTCTCCGTAATTCAAAATTCTTATTTAATTAATGCTTAATGTCTGGAAAAATATTTGATGTTTGTTACACTAAAGATATCTTATGAAATTAGAGATCGTAAATAACTTTGTTTTATATTTGTATGATTTCGTTTTTTTAGTTACTGCACTTACATTCCATTATTTATAATGCACCTCTCATTAAAGTGTTTCTGTAATTATACATTAAGATTGTAAATATATTTATTTACAAGTAATAATAATCAGAATTAATTTTCCAGAAGATATTTTGTTTTAGCGATAATTCACAATCTTTTCCATGACAAAGCCTTAATATGTAAATTTAATAACAGAATCATTATTGGTTAGATAATGAAGTCTAATATACAAGGAATTTGAGACGTTAATCCGGGATTTCTTTCTACTTCTCAAAAGACTTTCTACCATACGCCTCTCACGAGTTTTCAGCAGTTTATCCGAAATTCATCAGGGTAACAATTTAGCTTGTATGTATGTCAATAAAGCCAGATTCATTAATCAGCATGAAACAACTGTAGAAAGTCCGAACGTATCTTTGAAATTTCTGCTTTTCTGTGTTTTATCTTTTGCCATTGTTGTTGCCATGTTTTGAATCTGAGAAATTCTGACACACTTTTGAAGTATCGGTCAGTATAATATTCTAAATAAATCTGCGTTTATTATTTTATATAATCTCCTAATTGTATGATTCTTTTCGTGATATTTTGTAAATCATGTGAGGTTCACATGAAAACTTTCTTCTTCTTCTTTTCTTCTTCTTCTTCTTCTTCTTCTTCTTCTTCTTTTTCTTCTTTTTCTGCTCCTCCTCTTCCTTCTTCTTCTTCTTCTTCTTCTTTTTCGTTTTTCTTCTTCTTCTTCTTCTTCGTTTTCTTCTTCTTCTGCTCCACTTCCTCCTTCTCCTCCTCTTCCTTCTTCTTCTCCTTGGCCTTCATCTTCGTCGTCTTCTACTTCTTCCTCTTCCCCTACCTCCTCTTCTTATACTTCATATTCTTCTTTTCTTCTTGTTCTTCTTGTTCTTGTTCTTCTCTTCTAAGTCTTCCACTTCTTCACTTTCTTCCTTTTCTTCCTCTTTTTCTTCTTTATATTCCTCTGCTAATTTTTTCTTCCTTTTCTTATTTTTCTTCTTCCCCTTCTTCTTCCTTTCCTTTTTTTTCTTTCTTTTCTTCTTCTACTTTCTCTTCTTCTTCTTCTCATTATTATTATTATTTTTTTTTAATGACATTGCACAGTATCCGATATTGTGATGTAGATTGAGGATAATTTGTGTACCGGCGGTCAGTACCGTCTGTTAAGTCACACCAAAGACCTCAAATAGTAATTTACTCAGTGTGAGTACAGCTCCAAGTAAAGCGGGGTTTTTACAATACGCCAAGATTGTAGGGTGTTTATAAGGCGTCCATATATTTCTGCTGATTGGGTGGTATTGAAATGAAAGCTACGATGATAAGAGGAACAAACCATTATGTTTGATTCTGGCAAGCGGCAGATCTTGGTGATCTAAATTTTCAGGTCACGATATTTGTCGACCTTTTTTTTCTTTCTTTCATAATAATATGTTTATCTTCTTCCAATGCCACGTCCACGATTATTATTATAAATCCTTTGCGTTCAGAATCTTAGACGTATATTTCCGAGTGTTGCTCTGTTACCTGAAGCAATATTTGGTAATGAACACACTGGTTTATGTGGATATGAATTAATTTATTAACATATCGTTCATATAATCCTACAACTGTTTCGATTGTCTGTTGGCGAAATTAAACTGATTATCACATAGTTTCTTTGGCCCTGATGATACTTTACTCAAAATCTTCAAAATGCTAACTTTTATATAGAAAGTGGGATATATCTGTCATTATATGGTATAAACAAAACTTTACATGTTTTTACAGGTTACTTAAATTGATAATACACACCTAGGTACGTTTTGCAAGGATGACTTACCAGGTATCAGGTCCAATATTTTCTTGATCCACTTATTTCTTTATCATTCTAAGTGTACTAATGTTTAATGGCACTGTACAGGTCTCAAGATGGCACATGCACCCAATCTTGACAATAAAAATATTTATATTTACTGAGCTTTCGGAAGTTTTTTCTAGGAAATCAGAGAGTATATTCATTCCAATTAAAATCATGTATTCTTTTTACAGTCCCTCATATTTTTATGGGGTTTATTGACCTCTGTCCCGGTTCACACGGAATTATCAAAGGTTTATTACATTCTTGTAACTTATTACCGCATCTGTGTGACATTTGAACTATCATCATGTCATAAGACCGGCATAATGCCCAGTGTAGATATTGTCCTATTCATTCATATCTAGTTCTCTAGCACGCCAGAGAAAATACAAAATACATAGTATTTTGTCTCTCTTTACGTTTCGATTTCAAATGCCACGAAGGTCCATTTTGACTTTCATTCTTTCAAGGCCAATAAATACCACTACACCATACACCAATTTTGCAGTGGTGTTCTTTGTCTATTATTTTAACTCCATCACACAGAGAGGGGTTGTCTCTATCTTTCCATACATGATCAGCAATACCCGATATATTAATATCTCCTCGTGTCACGGCTTTGCGATGTTCATCTACTCTTATTTTGCATAACCTACCACAGCTGTATGTGATGGAATACACGCAGTAGGTTTTTGTCATATTCGCCTCTATTGGTGGTTTTACTCGAAGGAGATATTTGCGAAGTGTTTTATTATTCTTGACTACTGTCCTTATGTCATATGGGCCGCTTATCTTTTGTATCTTCTCGGAGAGGCTTTCACATCAAGTAAACAGACTGTAGAGAGTTTATTGGAGTACATAGTATGTTTTTGGTGTAGGTGTTGCTTAACAGATTGTTACTGAGCTTGATCATTTCTTCGTGAGGTGTGTCAAGATCATTGCTTATATTCTTTGCTCGATGTTTTAGGCACTGAGCAATACCTATGTTTTCATTGTATGGATGGTGGGAATTGAAGTTAAGGTATCGTCCACTGAAGGAAGCCTTGCGGTATATGGATGTCTTGAATACATACTTGGTGCGTGTATTAATGCGTTCAGGAATGTTATTAATACGTCCTGGACGTATTATTATAATTATTATTATTATTATTATTATTATTATTATTATTATTATATTATTATTATTATTGCTATTACTATTTTTATTATTATTGCTGCTGTCATTATTATTATTATTAATATTATTATTATTAATATTAATATTAATATATTATTATTATTATTATTATTATTATCGTCATCATCATCATCATCATCGTAATCATCACCATCATCATAATCATCATCATCACCACCACCACCACCACCATCATCATCATCATCGTAATGGTCATCGTCATTATTAGTATTGTTGTTGTTGTTACTGGTTGTGGCGGTGGTGCTGATGTTGTTATAATTGAGTCAGTGAGTTATATGAGTCGCTGCCAGCCCGGGCGAAATATTTGGCAGTGTTTCGTCTGTTTTTACTTTCAGAGTTCAAATTCCAGCGACGTCAACTTTGGCATTCATCTTCTCAGGGTCGATAAAATAAGTAGCAGTTGTGTACTGGAGTCGATGTCATCGACTTCCCCCTCCCCAAAATCAGGCCTTGTGCCTTTAGTAGAATAGCTATTATTATTATTATTATTATTATTATTATTATTATTATTATTATTATTATTATTATTATTATTATTATTATTATATTATATATCGTTTAAGCACAACAGACTGGACTGATCGAAAAGAAAATATCCTAAAATCGGGCTACAACAAGTAACCTTAGATGACAAGGACCTTCCTAAGTATCGTAGCTGTCCTTTATGTACTAATCTGGGTCTTCTGTCTTGTTCGTCTATCCATCTGCTCAAAGCATTTTGGAAAATTCCTAATGCCCTTATAAGTATTGGGTTACATTTTACCCGCACTTTCTATAGACTCTGTAATTAAATGGCCAAGTCGTGTTACTTTGCTATTTTTCCTATAACTCTCATATTGAATAATAAATGGCAAGAAAAACCTCTCTATGGCAAATACCCAAAGAGAGCGAATAATGCAGATATCGACAAAGCCCTGACCCATCAATGGCTAATGGCCTCTGGATTAAAATCTGAAACAGAGGGGTTTATCATAGCAGCTCAAGATCAATGCCTACCAACAAGAAACTACCAGGCCAACATATTAAAGATCAGAAGCAGTCCAACGTGTCGTGTATGCAAGCAACAAAATGAAACCATTGACCCTGTGGTCTCCAAGTGCAGTCTCTAGCGCCTACAGAGTATCTCAACAGGCACGATAGAGCTGCAAATATATTCACTTGGTAATCTGTAAAAACCTGGATTTGCCCATGAAAAAAACTGGTGGGAACACAAACCACACCAGTGCTTTAAAATGACCACATCTCACTCCTCTGGAACTTCACCATTCAAACTGACAGGGAGATAGATGCAAATAGGCCAGACATCATATTGAAAGACTTCAACAAAGAACATGCCCTCCTCATTGATATGACTGTCCCAATCGATATAAAAGTATCTGTCAGACCTAATACCCAAAAACTGAGCAATATAAAGATCTTGAAATAGAAATCAGCAAAATGTGGAAGCTGAAGACTAAAACAATACATGTTGTCATAGGTGCCCTGTGAATGATAGCAAAAGGGGCTTATAGCTACCTAACTCAGATACCAGGAAACCCAAAATGCAGAAGTTTCAAAAGATAGTGCTCATGGGAACTGCTCATATCCTACGCAAAATACTCTCTATGTAATCCCAAGGTTTAAAACAAACATAATTTTCGGTTAAAAAAAAAAAAAAAAACTTTTTTTTTTAGACATTCATTAGTACAACATCCCCCCCCCCAAATATATGGCACACTAGGCATAACACCAACATGAACTTCCACCATGTTGTCTCTTGAGGTCTCTGGGTGAGACTTGGAGCCAACTTGTACAAATATAAAGCAAAAGTCAAACATAGAATAATAATAATAATAATACTAATACCAGTGAACTGAGGTAACACCTCTATTATTTCGAGCACCTTCCGGAGTATTCGAGCGGTTCCAAGCAGTGCTGTTTTCTGCAAGTTCTCCACCCTTATTGCAACCACTATTTGTAATTCTCGTGATTTTCTGCTCACTGTTCGGAGCGCTTCGACAATTATTGGTACTACTGCTAGCTTTTTCATCGATCACAACTGCTTAACTTCCCAAGCTAATCTGTCATATCTATCGACTTTTCTTTCTTCTTTATCGCATACCTTGTTGTCAGCTGGTCATGCTATATCTGTGATCCAGCATAGTTAGTTTTCTTTCTCAATTAAGATTATGTCCGTCTTCCTATTCTCTATCGTATTGTCGCACAGGATCATAAAATCAATTATTATTATTATTATTATTATTATTATCATTATTATTATTATTATTATTATTATTATTATTATTATTATTATTATTTTATTATCATTATTATTATTATTATTATCATCATCATCATTATCATGATTATTATTATCATTTTATTATTATTATTATTATTATTATATTATTATATTATATTATTATAATTATTATTATTATTATTATTATTATTATTCAGTAGTTTTATTTTTATAGCGTGCTTTCATTCACTACCGAGCGCAGCTCTGTGTGCCTTGGGTATGTGCTGTGATTTGTTGTGATGCTCTGATGGTTATTGTATGGAAAGTGTTCTGCGTAGGATGTGTGCAGTGCCTAGTAGTGCAATTTTCTGTATGTTATATGTGTTTGTAAGTCCTGGTTTTTGTTATGTATTTGTATGAATATTTTTTTATCATGCCTAATGCACCTACTATGATAGGAATTGTTTCTTCTGTTTCAGTTCCACATTCTAGTTACCTCTATTTCCAGGGCTTTGTATTTTGAGAGTTTCTCCATTTCTTTTAGAGACACGTTGTCATCTACCGGTATTGATACATCAATTAGAAAGCATTTTTTTCTTCATGATCTCTGACAACTATATCTGGTCTGTTGGCCTTAATTTCTCTATCTGTGTGTATCGGCATATCCCAGTGTATGGTTGCTTTCTCGTTTTCTGTGTCCTTTTGTGAGTGTGCCTATACCATCTTTTTTCTGTTGTTATCCATAATGTTGGCATAGCTTCCAATGTATGTAGGTTCCAACTCTGTCATGTCTGTGAATATATTCCTTCTTAGCCAGGACTGGGCAGCTAGAGATAATATGATTTATTGTTTCTTGTCCATCTCCACATATCTGCAGTTACTTGTAATATTTCTTTTCATTACATTTTTTGGTAATTTCTGGTGGGGAGGCTTTGGTCTTGTGCTGCAATTAAAAATCCCTCTGTTTCTGCTTTGAGTCCTGAGCTTCTCAACCATTGCTGGGGTTTTTCTTTGTCTACTTCTTTTGCGTTTAGTTTAGTCCAGTATTTACCATGAAGGGCCTTTCTTGCCATCGTTTTATCATGGTTCGTTGCTGTTCTATTTTTAGTTTGGATTTCATTTGTTTTATAGCTTTTGTTGTTTTCTTCTTCATCATCTTCTTCTTCTTGTTTGTGTTTATTAGGTGGTATGATTTCTTGTTTGTATTTGTCAGCTTCCTTAAATACTGAGAACAGTTTTTTTGTTTTGCTCGTGTTTTGCTGCTATCTGGATCAGTTTTCCTTCCTTCTGAAGTAGGTATTTTTGCAGTCCTATGGTGGTTATTTTATAGTAGTTTTCCAGCTGTATAAGGCCTCTACCACCTTCTATACGTTTATATATAGTCTTTCTATGTCAGATTTTGGGTGATGCATCCTAGATCCTGTCAGTATTTTTCTTGTTTTCCTATCTATTTTGGACAGTTCATTTCGTGTCCAGTTAAGGATTGTAGCTGTAACTTATAACTGGGACAGCTAAAGTGTTGATACCTATTATCTTGTTTTTAGCATTGAGCTCTGTGTTTAGTTTTGATCTAACTCGTCTATATAATATTCTTTTTTTATTTTCTCTTTCATTTGTTTGTGTTGTGTCTTATCTAGTTCATGGTTTCCTAAGTATTTGTAAGTTTGGCTTTGGTCTAATTCTTTTATTTCATTGGTTTTATCTAGTGTGATGTTGTTACTCTTAACTAGTTTTCCTCCTCTTTCATGGTTACTTTGGCGCATTTTTCTAATCCAAATAAATTCATATCTATTTCTTTGGTAAATCCATGAACTGTCTTTAATAGTGTTATTATTATTATTATTATTATTATTTTTTTTATTATTATTATTATTATTATTATTATTATTATTATTATTATATTATAATTATCATTATTATTAGTATCATTATTATTATTATTATTATTATTATTATTATTATTATTATTATTATTAGTAGTAGTAGTAGTAGTAGTAGTAGTAGTAGTAGTAGTAGCAGCAGTAGTAGTAGTCGTAGTAGTAGTATCATTATTGGTGGGGTAAATTTAGTCGACTAGCAGCTTAATCCAGAAGTCAGTGTCACCTCCGCTCTATCGCCACTTCTCTGCTTTCAGAGTCAGAGTTGCAGTATTACGTACATGTGTTAAGATTGTTGAAGGGAATGAACTAAGCAATAGTATGCCTAGCAGTAGACAAAACGAAGATGGTTGTATAATAGCCATAATCCACTTGGTCACTCTTCAGAACCTAACGTAAGTATGTAATAAATATTGTTTCTTACAAGACTCTATACATAAAGTGCCTGAGCATTCTATTCGCACAACTCTCCAAGGACTAGAGGCCAGCGAAAATAGATGCATGTATTAACAAAAAATAAAGAACTATTTCTTTAGCAATGGTGAAATACTTTAGTAAAAGAGGAAACGCTACAGTCATTTAAATCTTAGTTTTTACATTTTGATACTTTGTGATATCAAACTTGACCTTGCATAATATGATTTCAGGACATGCACGTCAAAGACAGTAACATATAAAAGTCGGTTGTTTTTATCATTGGCCTTCTGAAAATTATGACTAAATAGCATATTATATAAAACGACTGACGGGAGGAACTTATTCGTAGGTTCTATTGTGGTGAAAACAATTTTTTCCTGTTAATTTTCTTTTTAATCCGTTCAATGCTAGATTTATTATTACTAGGAATTACAAACAGAGCATCATCCCTATATAGACCACCTTGTAATTCCGGGATTTCCCTTTTTATGCACATTAATAGATATGCACCTACCAAATTAGTTACCTCAGCCGAATCACTAGAACCCATGGGTATATCAAAATTATTAGGGGTATCTTCTCTAGTCCATAATTTTCCTTCAAATCCTATAATCGTTTTTCTAGCTAATAGCACTATATCGATTTCCTCTCTAGATATGAGGGAGTGATTCACGGCAAATATAAGGGATTTATTTAGCAAAATGAGGGAAATACTAGAGTAATAATTATTTATGTCAAACTGAATAAAGGAGAGACTACTAGTATTAGTTAGAGAATTAAACCATTCTAATACTTCATCATAGTATTTAGCCATAGACTTAAGGGAAGAGTCAGGGTTATTTGGGGTGCGATTCTACCCCAAATAACCCCGACTCTTCCCTTAAGTCTATGGCTAAATACTGATGAAGTATTAGAATGGTTTAATTCTCTAACTAATACTAGTAGTCTCTCCTTTATTCAGTTTGACATAAATAATTATTACTCTAGTATTTCCCCCATTTTGCTAGCATCAAAAGGGTAGCATCAATAACCATGGAATAACTAATAATAATATTAATATTAATAGGAAAAATAATATTGATAATAATATGAGCAATGCAAATAGAGATAATTTCGGGAATGAAGATAACATTGATATCTATAACAGCAATATGCATTCGGATATAAATACAAGCAATAATAGTAGCAATGCCAATAATGTTGATAATTATGATATGGCTATAGAGCTAAATGATATTGTAAGCGGATCGATAAATGATAACACAGCTTTAGATAACAACATTACCTATAATAACGAAAATTATACTCATAATAATCTGAACAGCAGCAATATGAGATATCTATCCTTAAATAATTCTAAATCTGAAGATTATTCCCCTAGGTGTATTTGTAGGATTAAGTCAAAATGCCTGGTACCAGGTCTGTGTGGGGTCCATAACGTAATCTATAAATGTACTATAACTACTGAGAAAAGCAAATTTTTTTATTTGGGTTGTACTATAAAATTTAAGCAACGAATTAGCAATCATATCTCCTCATTTAAGTTACGTCATAAGGCTGGTTGCAACACACTTTCCAGTAAGATTTGGGAACTCAAAAATAATAATATTAAATATAACCTAAAATGGGAAATAGTTAGAAGGGCAATACCTTATAGAAATAACAGAGTAGGTTGCCAACTCTGCTCCATGGAGACATATGAAATTTTAAAGAATAGAACAAATAAAAATTTATTAAATAACCGTATTGAATTATGTATATATTGTATTCACTCAAAAATCAAGACTCTTAAATATTTTAAATAAAAATCGTATAGAATAACCATATAGAGTTAGGTCTATCTTGTATTAACTGAAAAAGCAAAACTCTAATATATTTTAAATAGAAATCTGTGAGCTCTTCCACTGGTGTTCTTCCTTTCTAACTGTACCTGTTTAAAACACACAAAAATAGATAGTATTTGTACGATGCCAAGTTTTAATTGACTATATAGTTAATTTAACTTAATTCAAATAAATTGCTAATATTTCCTAATTCTATTCTAAATTTAATAGGTAATACTACTCCCTTATTAATACAAGGAATTATCACTATATTTTGAATAAGCAAAACTCTCACACCATTTACTATAGAATTTATCTGACCTCTAGGTATTGACCTAAATTCTGTCTTACAATATATAAACGTAAGTAAAAATAGAAACAATAATAAATAAATAACCTTCTGCTCTAGTGTTGCCCTTAACTTTCTTACTGTATCTTCCTCTACTGATAGCCTTTGACCCCTTTAATATTTTCCTTTGATCTCTATATATTCTTTATCGAGCCATTAACTCTGTGGGAGTGGCAGTTGATAGCTGTTTGCTGGTCAAAAATAATGTTCCCTTATAAATCTTAAATTCCTGCAACACTGACCTAGATTTTCTGTCATCAGAGAAATAAACTAACTTTTGTATGTAATATACTTACGCCGTCTTATTCCCCTACCCTTCCTCCCATAATGTCCTTATTTGGGCGGTTTCTGCTTCACTGACTTTTTTGCGACTTCTTTTAGCCACTATAGCCAAACTCTTCTTCCAACAACTTAGTTGTGAAATGAATAGATGTGTGATCAACATCTTTTCCTCATACATCAGCAAATTACATCTGCATTATTATGGATACATTCACCCTCTCTGTGAATAACATCTTTCCTCATATCTCCGAAAACTACATCTGCATTATTATGGATGGATTTACCTTCTCTGAGAAGTTAACAATCATTTAAAAACCTTTTATAAAACTGTGCCTCATTAGAAAACATTTTCAGTCTGCTTACAATCTAACTTTGAATTTCATAGAACTCTCTTAGATACTTCATGAGGGTAGCCTCACTCCCTAGGATTTTTAGAAAACTCGTGTTTTGGCTGATGAATACGGGACATTTGTATTTGCTGCAATATTTCCAGCTTTTAATAAAACTGTTCTTCGTATGAAACAAATGTACTGAACAACTAATCCATTCTTGTTGCTTTTTTCTTGTTTATAATCACCCCACATTATTTTATGGTTAATACCATAAATATTTCTGGTGCATCTAAGTTGAGTACCGCATTCATTTGAATTCAGTGAAATTCACTTGAATCTTAATTGTTTTTATGTTTTTACTGAAATACTATATATATATATATATATATATATATATATATATATATATATATATATATACGGAAAGATCAGTGAAAGACAAAAGCTGAAGGAGAGTGAGAGTGAGAGTGCGATTGAGATTCCGATTTTAAGTTTATATAAATGAGAGCGACGCCCAATAACTCGTTACCAAATATATGTTACATTTCAAAAGATTTCACCAATCGACTATAATGCAAGTAGGAAAGGCGTGAAAGCAAAAGCAAAGCAAATACATGAACATACATCTTGTATTTAAATATTTGGAATTTAAACTACTCTTGCGCAGCAATATATAGATTAAAATAATCTGCGCGGCTTTTGGTATAAAAAAACAGAACGCAGATTGACAGTTTTCAATTTGCTGATTAGTTTCTTGTACACCTTGTTTTAACATAACAGTAGTCTTTATCTTATGTTTAGTTTAACTTAATACAATATGTGACGTATCTTATTTTGTTCATCTTTCTTTCATATAAGTGTTGTTTACTGATTTATTAGATTTGTTAAACGTAGCGTAACACTTTATTTGTGGGTTATTAAATTATTTTGTTAACACGTAAAATTCTACCAATGCTTTACTGAATAAAAGACGATTATACAAACGATATTATACTTTGTCGTTATTTAAACTCGATTAATTTGCTGTCGCACCAGACATTGGTATGCCCGTCGTACACTCCTCCCCAGCTTCCTATGTACTTCATCTTTTAGATGTTACAGAAATCTCTATTAAATAAAATCATTCTAACTCAACTCGAACGCGAGATATGACATATAAGAAAATAAGCATTATGTACATATTAAGTAGTTAAGCCCGTTCTAATATCCCTTTCTATTAACAGCACAAGGCCTGCAACTTTTGTGGTGGGGACTAGTCGATTATATCGACCCCAGTGCTTCGCTGGTACTTAGGAAGAAAGGCAAAGTTAACCTCGGCGGAATTTGAACTAAGAAGGTGGATTCAGACAATTACCACTAAGCATTTTGTCCGGGAGATGTGGTGTACAGATTCTGCCAGATCGCTGCTGTAAAGCCTGTACTAATGATATTAGTAACAGATAAAAAGTATTTGAAAATAATTTATGAAAATTTATGAAAATGTAAGCGTACATGGCTGGAGTAAAATTCTCCAGTACAGTGACTAAATAAGGGATGACACATGTGCAGAAAGCAACATTAATTAAGAGACAAAATTTGAACCATGAACATTCTATCCGTTGATCTAACGACTCTTTGAAATTCCTGTCTTATAAACCTTATGCTGTACACTTAATATTGGCAAAACAACCAAAAATGTAAATAAAACGATTTACAATAAATGCTTTCGAAATTGTTTTGAAAGAATATTATGCATATATTTAAAAATTAATAGTTTTATTTAATCTGATATCACATTTAGTACCCGTGTACTAAGGAATGAAAATGAAATCAACTTTCTTTTTCTTTATACCATTTCCTATTCTACAGTAATCATAGCAGCACGGATGCTGGTTTTTGTTGTGAATTGGTTTCACATGAACTATAGTGTACAAACTTATATTCAATATAGCAGATATAGTATAGCATTTTTTATTAAAACTATTTTTCATACTGTTCTCACATTACATGTCAAATTTTAAAATGTGAGGTTACAATTGTAATAGAAATAAAATCACTTCGTCTAAAAATTCCATTTATATATAAAGTTATTTCAATTTCATATGTATGAATTGCTATTAATTTCTTTGTTTAAATTCGTATTTCGCTAAAGGTGTTATAAAAGGAAAACAGTATTATGAAAATTATGCTGAAAAAAGTCTTTTTCTAGATATTTTATTTAAATTCAATGTCATCAAATTATGGGTATTTTATTATTCTCTTTTCTTTCTCATTCTATCTCTGTCTCTCTTTATTATACACCCTTCTCTCCTTCTCTCTGCTGTTTCTGCGTGTATATATGTGTATATATATATATATATATATATATATATATATATATATAATATATATATATATATATATATATATATATATATATATATATATATGTATATATTTATATATATATATATATATATATATATATATATATATATGTGGGTGTGTGTATACATATACTGCTTGTAAAATATGTGTGTATGTGCCATCTCTCTCTCTCTCTCTCTCTCTCTCTCTCTCTCTCTCTATATATATATATATATATATATATATATATATATATATAACGGGAAGCTTTATGAAAATAAACAAAAGACGAAGGCAGGTGGAAAACAAACGAACAATTGTATTAGTATGGCGCTCAGGAAATATAAATAAAACAAGTCTTTAACGTTTCGAGCCTACGCTCTTCAACAGAAAGATACACAGAGAGAGAAAACACAGAAAGAAGAGAGAAAAAAATGCGTGCAGTAGCTAACGAATCAACATGGCGATCTGATTTCGGCCAGAGGTCAAAGATCAAACATGAGACGCGAGAACGAAATAAGGGGAGATAATAGGGTTGATAAATGGGTTGAGGGACCAGATAAAAGTGCGTGGGAGGGGTCTGGATGTGTGTATGTATAGGGTTGGTGTATGTATCAGTATGTATAAGGGTGTGTGTGTGTGTGTGTGTATGTGTGTATGAGAGAGTATTAGTGCGTAAGATTGGTCTGGACGTGCGTATGTATGGGGTTGGTGTATGTATTAGTATGTATTAGTATGTATTAGTACGTATTGGTATGTATAGGTATGTGTGTGTGTGTGTGAGAGAGTATAAGTGCGTATGCGGGGTCTGGACGTGTGTATGTATAGGGTTGGTGTAAGTATTAGTATGTACTAGTATGTATTAGTACGTATTAGTATGTATTAGTTGGTGTGTGTATTAGGATGGCACATCATATGTGATTTGATGTGTA
>NC_042999.1:39852794-39857794 GCF_006345805.1 Octopus sinensis | reverse complement strand
GTCGCCCATGCATACCAGCCTCCCCCCTCCACGCCACCAGTGTTATCCAAGGGAAAGACAAAGGTCGATACAGTTTGGCACCAGTGACGTCGCAACTCATTTCTACAGCTGAGTGAACTGGAGCAACCTGAAATAAAGTGCCTTGCTCAAGAACACGACACGCAGCCCGGTCCGGGATTCGAGCTCACAACCTCACGATCGTAAGCTCGACGCTCTAACCACTGAGCCATGCATTCAATCTTTTATGATACCTAACAATAAATCGTCATAAAGGTAACTGATGTTCCAGGAATATCCTCAAATCTCTCTAACTATCTATCTATCTTTCTATCAATTTGTATTTATTGTGTGCATGCATTTTATACGTATATACATATATATGTATACGTACATATAATTTTACTGAGATATATGCATTTATGGATAGATAAATATGCAAATCGAGGTTGAGAACCACCTAAAGGATAGTACCTATCCAATATACTGCTAGTAGTCTACTCAGTTATTTATACCCAAGTGGGTGTTATTGCGTGGCAAACTCACTATTGAGTATTATGGTATAGGGGCACAATGGAGTATACGGGCAGGTGTAAGACATGGTTTACCCTTGATTCATACGGCAAATGCGAAAGTGGAGAGGATATGGCATCGTCAGACATCAGCCGGTAAACATTCCAGTATGTCTATTTATTCCTATGCATCGAGTTGATACATGTGTGTATATCAATCCAATACATTGGAATAAATAGACGTACCGGAATGTTTACCGTCTCATATCTGTCGATTTCATATTATTTCCACTTTCTTATTTGCTATATATATATATCACATAAGGCCATAGAAAGAATCATTCCTAGCCTATATGCTGAGAAATAGACACTAAATCGTCTCACCACTCAAGAAGTCACAAGCACATGTGCTAAATTCGAAGCAATAAGCCAACGGAAACTGTCTATACACACACACACACAACACACACACACACACACACACACACACACACACATATATATATATATATATATATATATAATATAACATATATATATATGTATATATGTGGGTATATATGTATTTATGTGTGCATGTATGTATGTGTGCATGCGTGTATGTTTGTAATATATATATATATATATATAAAATATTATTTGAGACAAAACCACTATTTTGCAAAACAAACAAGGAAAGACTTAATCAATACATAAAATTTAATAAATATATATATATATATATATATATAGAGAGAGAGAGAGAGAGAGATGCTTATATGTATATATATGCAAAGATCCAGAAAGAGAGGGACAGTAACAAATAAGTAGACAGTTACAAACATACACGCATGCACACACATACATACTTACACACATAAATACATATATACCCTCATAGACATAGATACATACATGCATACATACATGCATACATACATACATACATAAATACATACATACATACATACATACATACATACATACATACATACATACATACATACATGCTAACAAACATCCGCATATTGTGATTCAGGAATATTTTAACCCTACTTTTTGTCTCCGCAAGTCCATTTCCTCTACATTGAAATATCAAATGGCTCGCTCTTCTGCACGCTTCTAAAAATATTTGTTTTGTAATATATAATTTTTTCCCTCTCAAATATAATTATGATATTCAAATTGTGTCATATATGACATGTTTAGATTACAGTAAGCAAATATTGAGTGATCTTAATTGAGAAGTTTGGTTCCTAGGAAAATGGATTGCAAATAGTAATTTTGTGTAATATTTACCTAACACATATAGAAAGTAAAATATACGGAATATAAAAATGGAAAAAAGACAAGACTAAAAAGACAAGAAAAAAAATAATATTATAATGGTCATGATGTTATAGATAAGAGTAAACGAGCAAGAATTAGGAGAAACGATTTGGAAAGAAAAAATAAAAGAGAAAATGGAAATCGGAAGCACATTATATTACCTAAATAAACAGAAATACATTAAGTATGCAGGAAATGTGTACGTATGATCGAGGAAAAGTATGCGATATAATTTATGATTCGAAGATATACAGCAGTAGAAGTAGCGAAAATTTTGGAAAATCCTGAAAGCAACAAAAACAATACAGTTTACTAAATGCATTATTAATTTACAGATATCTAATATAAAATATTTATAAATCTTGACGCTAAGCATTAAGTGGTAAACAAAATGTGAACATTTTGTGATCACTTTTATCATTCTGAATAAAGCTTAGATATCTATTCATATATACTTCGAAAATATAGAACTCTAGTAATACAAATTATTATCATGTGGTAGAGTTTATAGATCATACGCAGGAAAAGAAGGTGCACCATTGACATTCACATGTACAGTTACATATCAGTAACAAGAAACCCCTTACTAGATACCGTGTATAAGTACATTGCTTTTAATAGATTAAATAGACGTAATTTTTCTGTTGACTACATTATGTTCTTCTAAGCATATTATTTTACGTACATTTCTTCACTTTTGATTCTTGCTTTTCCCCCAAATGTATCATTTACTATAGCATTATAAAGTAACCTGGCTGAAGTCACGAACTCGACATCACGAACAATATGTCACAAGTATCGTGGCTCTTATATGTCATGACTTGTGAGAATTAAAGTTTTGGTAACAATAGGCAAAATTCAATTAAAACCTTTTTGATTTCTGGATGTTGATTGTGTGTATCGTCAGTTGTCTCATGCACAAGGTGTCACGAAAATGGAAATCCATATTAATTTGCACTAGAATACTGGTAAGCAAATACACACATGACGCTATTGTTTACTATTATGCACTATATATATATATATATATACATACATACATAAATGTTTGGGCGGGCACTCACACGCTTAGACACACACATACATTCACACCCTCTCTCTCACACACACACATTCACATTCGCACATACAAGCAAAACACACTTAACAGCAATTTTACACACACACGTACACACTCTCACATATAGTGCGTCAATATAACGAGAATGCTTAATACAATATGTTGTATATGATATTACAACTATTGTAAAATATACTCTTATCTCTATGGCTCACTAGTGGAAGTGTTAGCCGATATTTTCTGAGTCTTTACTTGCTTCATGTATATTCATTACAATTTTCCCGCTTGAAACAACAATAGAAACCCCTATCCTTTATCGCTACATATTCAAATAAGGAATATATCAGATAGTAGACAAGCTACAAGAACCAGTACTTGCCAAAACACCGACCCCTTATTTCTGCTAGGACGCATAGTTTGTAAGTAACATTTGGAGAGGGAATCATTTTGTCCGAACGATGTGAAATCCTTTTATTGGACAGTGGGGTCTCAGTTCCAGCTTCCCTTTACGCCCATTCTAGCTCTATCAATGAAAGCACTAATATGTACATACACACATATATACAGACACATACGCACGGACGAACACAAACACACACACACACACACAAAGACTCACGCACACATAATATAGATAAACTCTAGAAGGTGCTTCTTTGCTATGCAGCAAAGTGAACGGAAATTTAGCAAAGCGGAATTGATGCCATCAAGCGGCATCCAACGATTAGAGACTGGTTCGACTCTGAACCGTAACACCTCCCCGTTTGTAGGACAGATGAAGTGACCAAATCACTACTCACCATCTCCACCTGGTTTCCAGCTAAACTCCTCTCTCTTGGTCCCTAACCATAAAGAGGCTGTTCCTGCTGCGTCTCGTATCGTATATATTTATACATACATTTACATATACATAGACATTCACACATACACACACAGACACACAGGCACACAGACACACACGACACAGTCACTCACACATACATACACATAAGCGCATATATATATATATATATACTACCAGTACATTCCACTGACCATTCTTCTACGCACATATGTAGGTAAACACACAACAGGAGCCACAGCTACTATAAATTCTTCCTATGACCTTAAACGATAGTAAGCCCAACAACACATGCACGCACACACACAGACACACGTGCTATCATTACACGCACACACACATAGAGACGCACGCATGCACATGCCCACACATACGTCCTTCTCTTGCACTCTCCTGCCTTTGAAAGAACTTTTTCTTCAACTATTCCCATCCGGTTCTTCAATATGTGACTGCGTGTGTATCGTTGGCGATTTTCTTACTCCGTCTTCCCTTCTTTGAACCTTTCCTGTTTCTATGTTTCTGACGAAGAGATCCGCTCGAAACGTTAAATCCTCCTTCTTTCTTTCCTTTCCTGAGCATCCAATAACACTATACTTGTTCCACGTACTCGCGTTGTTGTGTTTTCTCTTTGTTTATGTTTGGATTAACAATATATATATAGATTATAAATATATTATAAATATATATAATTATTAGTGCTATTTTGGATGCATCCATTAAAATATATCAACCCGATTTAATACTTTACAGATGATATCGAGCATTTCATATTAATCGACTGAACAAAAGTATCCTGTTCAACAATGCCATGCGCAAACTACACGTACATTGTGTCCGCAAGCGGAAACAATACTTCTTATAGCATAACGTCTTGTGATACTTCTGTTTCTTTTGCAAATATAATGAATAGCTTCTGCTCCTTCAAATTAGCAACCCGCAGCGTCAATACATGCATTTAGCAGGAAAGAAGTTACAAATCAGGTTTAGCGTGTTGAACTTTGTAATTGAGGAATATTTGATGGTGATGATTTTAATCTATGAAAGGCAAAAGCTTTAGCTACAGAAAACAAGTATATGTCGAATTCTTACATCTGGGCAGTTCGCATTCAGAAAACCTATTGCATTTTAAAACGGGTGACGTCCTGTTCATTCTAGGTTAAACATCTGACGTAAATACATATATATTTTCTCTATCTCAGTAGTTGTAGAACAATTAGTATTAGGTTCCAATGGGGAATGGTTTTTACCTTTATAACTTCAGTTTCCATTGAAGCATCGCAAT
>NC_042999.1:39827794-39847794 GCF_006345805.1 Octopus sinensis | reverse complement strand
GGTATCGTTATGTGCATTTGCCCATCTAGTTCCAGAAACAGTTTCTTTTGATTTGCTTGAATTGTCTTTTTCTATTGTCATCTCTTTCCAGTTTTGCTTTGATTGCTACTACTCTTTCTTCCAATACCACATCATAACCTTTATCTCTTATTCTATATGCTCTTTCCAGCATTATTCTTATGCTTTTGTTCTGCAATTCCCCTTTTCTCAATCTATCAACTTGTCCTAAATGTCTTTTTAACTTACTTTGTTACAAACATTGCTGCAGCCAAAAATAATCTTGTTATTTTTATTTACATTTCTCTTTTGGTATAGCCTAGGAATCGGATCTATCGTTTCGGTTTCAACCTTGATCTTGTGCTGGTCAATGTAACTCGTGTTTGTGGGGGCGGTTGATCCTGGTCTTCTCTAATGTATCAACACGGCGTCCTCACCATGTCTTGCATTTCATCAGCATAGTCTTCTGATATAGCTCTTCCCATTACTTCTGTTTCATTTGCTGAGAATGCATTTACATTTCGCTCGACTTCCTCATTGCCGTCTTTCATTTTAATGTTCGCTCTAGCCCCCACTTTCGTACAGTTTCCAGTTTAGCACCTCCAGTACCTGGTCGTGTCGCCACAACTTTTTGGGTTTTGAACAAGTCTAGAGCAATGGTTATATCGGCAATGGTTTCATCCAATCTATTACAGATGCGGCACAGCGGAGAGACTTGCACATTCCTTTAGATTGACTCTCCAGTTCGTGGCCAGATCTTGGTCCTTCGCTGTACGGAGAGTGCTCTTGGTCTCCGTTTTAGGGTACCTTCCATCAGCCAATCCCACCTAATTTTTCAGCAACTTCTCTTGTGGCTATTTATATTTATCATTCAACAGTCTTAATTTTATCACGTGCTTTAACTGCACTAACGAGTGCAGCTCTGTGTGCTTCGAATATGTGCTGTGGTTTCTGTAATGCTCTTATTGTTACTGTATCGAAAGGGTTTTACGTAGGATGATGTGCGGTGCTTGGTAGTGCTATTTTCTGTATGTTATATATACTTGTTAGACATGGTGTTTTTGCTACGTATTTGTCTGAATATTTTTGTATCGTACCTAATGCGCCTATTAAGATAGGAATTGTTTCTGTTTTTGGACTCCGCTGCACAAGATATGTGCAGTTGCACATGCAAGCCGCATGATATTCTTTGCATCTACATTCAACTAGCATGGTACGAAGCGAACTGAGTTAACTTTTTTATATGTTGAGCATGTGAAACTGCAATATATGGTGATAACTCTAACTGGTTTTAAACGTACATAGTATGAATGTTTTGTAATGGTGAGCAAATATATATATTAACAGTGATACCAATTTAATTGAATTAAGTTCCTGCCATATCTAATATATCGTCAGGTCTCAGATGCCATTCCATTATTAATTGAATGAAACCATTTCAATCAACGCCAGGTCCTTACGTAAAATCCTAATACATTTTATTCGTTATGAAATTATATATAAATGCACATCGTGAAAAATAATGGTAAAAATAATAGACAATAGGAAACAAAAAATATTATAAAAACGTTATATACATATGTGCCAGTGTTTGTGCGTGTGTGTTTGCTATTCTATATTAATCTATCAAATTCAGGCCCACGTTCATATCTCTATATCTCATGCAGTCTTTCTCTCTCTTACTCACTTTATATGTTTGTCTGCCTGCCTCTCTCTATATGTATATGGGGTTATAAACTTACGGTTGTCAGCATAGGTGTGTGTTCAGGAATGGTTGTGTTTGTTTCCAGATTATATTTACGTATAATTGAGACGCAGTATATATTGTCGAAGAGTGAATACATGATTGTAACACAACAGCAGCTGATGCGATCAAATTATGTTCAAATCATGATCCTTTCAGTTTATACATGTGTACGTTTTCTGAAAGGGTTATAACCACAAATTTGTTCTAGTATAAGACCACGTACATTTCTCTTATTGAGAGTTACATCAACTTTAAATTATGTTACGTAAGGCAGCATGCGTATATGCATATGTACTATGTATGCATAATATGTCTGTGCATGTGTGTGTGTATGCGTGTGTGTGTAAGTATACTAAATATTAGGATACACACTGTTTATATGGAATTAATTTTCTCTAGTATGTCCACCATATAATGTAATTGCTGTGTAGGAGCTTGGAAAACATTTTTTTAAGAAAAGGTAGAATAGTAAAGATGTTTCCGTATCTATTCATAAAGGTTGTTTTTCTGTGCGCACTAGACGTAATCTTATTGAATAGATTACGTTTCCAGCGCTTTTTATTCATATGAGTGTATTCTGAAGCAATTTGTTGCGTAGATAGAATTACATGCATCTTTTCACCTCACACATACGGCTGAATTATTTCCACAAACATGCTTCTTTTCCCTAATAAAGTAAATAAACCCTAGAAATCTGTAGTATTCTGCACCAACACCCGAGCTTTGCTGCATATATACATATGTACTTTTATATATATATAATGCATAAATACATATGTACTTTTATATTTATATAATGCATAAACACATACAAACATAAACGTGCATGCCTCATACACACACACAATCATATACACACACATATATATATATATATCGAGTGTGTGTATATGTATGAATGTTCAGTTTCAGTGTATCTGTATAGCTAAGTTTACGTTAGTATGATTTCGTATGGCTTATGTTGCATTAGCTATAATTACTATAAAATAAATTTGGGAAATTATATTATCAACCTTCATAATACGAGGCAATGAAGGATCTTATTAAAAATCTAATATATTTATACTGCATTTTAAAACACCTGTGTGCAGATTTGTGAAGTTGAGTGCGTACAAACACATGTGATTGATCTTCATAGCCCAGCGATCAACACACTATATTAGTTATAGTGTTGCACCGAGTGGAAGCATAGGATTGCGAATATGTAACAGTTGGTTACAGACTAGTGACTCTAACAGAAAAAGGATATAGCTTTCTCTAAAATTTTGATGGTCAAATATTGTTAAGGAATATGTGTTGTCGACTGAAACAACGCGGATGATATTTTATTGAAGTAGGAGAGATGATGCATATTTTTACATTGGGATAAAAGAATGGTAGATTGGGTACAAATGTCATACCAAAGGAATGTATCAGGTAAACATTTGTCCCTTCTTTATGTCGTAATTTTAAATTTCACTTGGGGCATTTCTTGTTTTTTTTTTGTTTCGTATTTTTTTTTGTCTGGTTTCAATATCAGAAATAATTGTCATTTAGAGTCAAAATTGGTTGATCATCTGTTGGTTCTATTATACATACATACATACATACATACATACATACATACATACATACACACAGAAGCACCAGAGGCACTGGGTGTATCGTTATATCCTTATAGTAATAGAATGAAAAAGTTTTAACACATTAGACAGACTACAGTGTTCACAAAGTAATGCGCTGCATACTAATCAAAGGATAACTTGATATTCCCCAAATCAGAGTGACTTTCTGCAGATTCGAATGGCCCAAGTCATCAAATTACTACTAGTGTTTTGCAACATAATTCCAATATCATTCCTTTGATGAGACACGTTATTCAATCGCTTCAGTATCTCCTTCATATTTAGCGCGTTAACAGCTGGATCATGTTCAATAGCAGTCAAGACTGGATGCATGTGGACTCAAAATGGAATGGAGCGAAATGAAATAACAGAAAGCATTCTCTGTTAGATTCTACTGTTTGCTTGACGCTAATTAATCTTACAAGTTCCGAATATAATAACAAGTTAAAAAAGGTGATCTTCCTATTCTCAAATAATCAAAAAATAAATTAAAAAAGCCATTTTATATCATCAAAATATATTAAATTTAAGTTGTCTAAGTAGAAAGCTAAATTAAGAATATACAAGTCTACATACATATATGTACACTAAAACGTTGCTATTCATATTCAAAAACGCATTCAGTTATACTTATATTGATTTCCATATAGATGTAATCTTGCAGAAATATCATATATACCATATTGTATAATATGTTCTGCTCTTGCATCTCTTGAAGTACACGTGCACACAACCACAAAAAGTCTGATTATTTTTACATAAATATATACATACCTACATACGTACTCATCCGTACACACTGACTCACGCACACAAACAAACGCATATTATATGTATATGCATATCAATATACACACACATGCCCCCACTCACACTGGAATGTAGATACGTTTATATGTGCCCACATATGCTCACATACACAGTGTTATAAAATATTAGCTATACCTATAAAAAAAAGGAATATATTTATATATATGTTTGTCCCCCCAAACATCGCTTGACAACCGATGCTGGTGTATTTACGTCCCCGTAGCTTAGGGGTTCGGAAAAAAAGAGACCGATAGAATAAGTACTAGGTTTACAGAGAATAAGTCCTGGGGTCGATTAGCTCGACTAAAGTGGGTGCTCCAGCATGGCCGCAGTCAAATTACTGAAACGAGTAAAAGATTATATGTATGTATAGTCTTCTATTTTTTTACATGTTTGAACCCTAAGGCTGTGGTCATGCTGGACCATATATATATATATTATATATATATATATATATATATAGAGAGAGAGAGAGAGATAGCTAGATAGATAGATAGATAGATAGATAGATAGATAGATAGATAGATAGATAGATAGATAGATAGACAGATAGATAGGTAGATAGATAGATAGATAGATAGATAGATAGATAGATAGATAGATAGATAGATAGATATAGGGATGGCATTATTAAAATACCATCACAAGTGGTAAGGGAATTTTCAGGCGTACAGGCAAATTAATAAAATATAAACATACAATATTAGATATGTACATATATACAAAAGGGTACTACATGAGTACCTTTATCGCTAATGGTAGAAGTCAAAAAATACTTACACCAGTGAGTAACGAATCGAATCATTTTATTCACGTGTCCTGGAATCTACGCTTCGTAAATATTATAGACAGTATTTTAAATATAATATGGGTTTGAATAGCTAACAGCGGATTTCTTCACTCAGCTGAGTCGTGTTATCTGCATACACTGCAAGAATCTCATGTGAGCAGCCCTTATTCACCTAGTCTGATATTCATTTAACATAGAAGAACATGCATGCTACTCAGATGTAGCACGTGCCCCAATTTAAGTACCTAATGCAAATGAATCTTAATTGCATTATAAATATATATATGTATATATATACATATATATATTGTATACATGTCACGTATATACATGTATTTATTTATTTACATTACTTCAACATCCAATTTTCCTCATCACACATTGAGAGAAGAAAGAGATGGATGCTTCAATTCTATGCTGCTGCCGCATTATGTCGTACGCGAATGGGAGGATTTGCATCCCCAACCAAGAATTTTTGATGTAACACATGTCCTTGTGGAAGCTGTTGTGCGCGGCTGAAGAAGGCCACAGACATACATTATACATTGTTATAAATCTGTCTAATAAAGGCCCGAAACATATGTACCGCTGAATCCTTCGCATCATGTTTTTATTTTGATCAATTTACTCCACCACCTACACCACCAAACGGTATACACAGGTGCTTATAATTATCAAGTACTCACCCCGAATTTATATATATATATATATATATATATATATATAATATATATATGTGTGTGTGTGTGTGTGTGTGTGTGTGTGTGTGTGTGTGTGTGTGTGTGTGTGTGTGGTGTGTGTGTGTGTGTATGTGTGTTAGCAGTAAGAGCCGTCGTTGATTGGGTAATTACTTTTACAGTCTATCGGGATCCACATTGAACCTGTATGTAGAGAAAACTATGTAATAATTGAAGTAGAGGCAATATCAGTATCCTACATGAACGTGTGTTTGTTTATGATATGCCAATAATAACTGAGTTGTACGTTATTTATCTAGCATTTCATCGATGCTCGGTTTCAGATGCACGTCGATCTTATTTTCTTTGTCACTGATCTGCAAGCCGTGCACATCTCTCATCATAGTTTTTTGATGCACGACGTGCGTTTGATTGATGCTTGTTTTTTGACGGTCATTTTCTATGAGACTTTGTTTTTTGATAATAAATATAGGCGCAGGAGTGGCTGTGTGGTAAGTAGCTTGCTAACCAACCACACGGTTCAGGGTTCAGTCCCACTGCGTGGAATCTTGGGCAAGTGTCTTCTGGAATAGCCCCGGGCCGACCAATGCCTTGTGAGTGGATTTGGTTGACGGAAACTGAAAGAATCCTGTCGTATATACGTATATATATGTATATGTACGTGTGTATGTATGTTTATGTGTCTGTGTTTGTCCCCCTAGCATTGCTTGACAACCGATGCTGGTGTGCTTACGGCCCCGTCACTTAGCAGTTTGGCAAAAGAGACCGATAGAATAAGTACTGGGCTACAAAGAATAAGTCCTGGGGTCGATTTGCTTGACTAAAGGCGGTGCTCCAGCATGGCCGCAGTCAAATGACTGAAACAAGTAAAAGAGTAAAAGAGTAAATATCAGTAACTAATAATGAATTGAAATTCGGACGATATTTTACAGTAATGCAAGAAGATTAGCTGAAGGGAATGAGAAATGCTTTTGATAAAGTATATCAGGAAGCTGTAGTGAAATGAAAGTACAAATGATGTGTGAATATCAGTAAGTAACAGTGAACTGCATTTACAAATGCTGAATGTTGTCAGTGTTTTTGCTGAAATTCCGAGTCTATATTACAGGAATTGGAAAGCAAAGCGTCGTTTAGTTGTCTTCTTTTTGGTTTGTCGATGATTTTCGTTTCGCTGTGAATTTGCATCTTTGTGCGTATGGCTGCCTGGTCAGATTGTCTGTGCTAATGTGAAAGAAACTTGTATAGTTATAACAGAACGGAGAAGTTAGATAAATAGGTATATCTGAAACACGAATGAATATACGTGTGTGCGTGTGTGTGATTCTGTATCTGTACGCGTGTGTGTGTATCTGTGTGTGTATGTGTGTGCGTATGTGTGTGTGTATCTGTGTGTGTATGTGTTTGTATCTGTGTGTGTATGTGTGTGTGTGTGTGTGTGCATCCATTAAAGAGAGAAAATGAGAGAGAGAGACAGACAGATAAAAAATAGCGCCACCGTTTCTTTAGAGTTCCGTTCTGCTGGTGAGAGTTCGCAAAAAGACACTCTTATAATTTTCTTTTATTTTGTCTTTCTTTTCACCTTTTACTTCTTTCAGTCATTAGATTGTGGCCTTGCTGGGGCACCGCCTTGAAGAAATTTTCTTGGACCTATTGACCACAGAATGCTTTTGCCATTAAAGAGAGAAAGAGAGAAAGAAATTGACTGTGTTTAATTTTCCAGAACAGTCCATTTTTGCATAAATATTGTGTGGTGGTTGTCATTGTCTGGACCACTGTCTATTCTCGGCACAAGAGAATTTCCGGCCAAATAGAAAGACAGAAACATAAAGAGAGAGAGAGAGAGAGAGAGAGAGAGAGAGAGAGCGAGCGGGACAGGGAGAGGGAGCGAGATTGAAAGGTGCCGTTTCTTTGAGAACTTTGGTATATTAGCTCTGGTTACATTATCATCACCATAGAATGTGAACGTGGACAAAACAGCTACGCTTATAAATGAGATAGTGTCTCACTTGTTTTGTGGGACAGACAGACAAGCACAGGGAATCTCTCTCTCTCTCGATATATATATATATATATATAGTTAATCCAAGCATAAATGAGAAAAATCGACAACTCAAGGACGTGGAATAAGTATGGTGTTATTGTACGTTCAGGAAAGGAAAGAAAGAAGGATATAAATATATATATATATATATATATATATATATATATATATATATACACATAAGAAGCAAGTTTAAAATTATAGTCAATGCATGTTTTTTTTTATTTTTGGGATCAAATTGGCTTACGGATGTTTCCAGTAGTCATTATAGGTACATTACCGATAGATTTACTCTTATTTGTCTATTGATCAATTGAGGAAAATTCAGCGACGTGAAAAAATTAATGCTATTTTGATCAGAGCCATTTCTGGGTAGAACAAGTAGAGTGCTTTCTTTTCTTAAGAATGATCAGATACTGTGTATTGTTTCATCATATAAAATGAGATGAATACGATTTGGTCCAGAATTCACGTTTTCAAAATTTTTATTTCGCAATTTTTAATTTGTAATTTTTTCAATTTTTTTTTCTACGTAGAAAAATACAGAGTTTACAATTCTGGGATATACATATATATATATATATATATATATATATATATATATATATATATATATATATATATATGTGTGTGTGTACGTATGTATGTATGTATGTATATTTTTTGAAGTTTAATTTTTCTTAAAGAAACACTCAATGCCCTATCCTGGACCTCGCCCATCCATCATCTACCAGCTTTCCAAAAAAAAAAAAACTTCCACCTTTGTCTGATTTTTCCCGCATACGTAGAATTCTACTGAGATAGTAGACTTTAAAAATACCAGATCACCAACAGAAAACCCGACATGCTAGAAACAACAGGTAAACGGCATTATTTTTTAAAGAAACTTCCCTTTTTTTGAAAAGGCTAAATGTGAAACAATGGGAGTGCGTAGCTTTTTGAAAGTGATGAGGTGATGAGTAAAATACGTAAAGATTCATACTATCTAGTTTTTCTCCATGGATTACCAATAATAAAAATTTTTAAAAATGTAAAAAATGAATTTGGTGTGGAGAGGGAGAAAATTAAAATATTGAGAACGTGTTTTGTGGGTGAAATCGTAATCTCCAGTATCGCAAGCAGGAGAATGGGAAGAAGTTTAGGAACAAATAAAGGTAGTGGGACAGAAATGTCACCGCGGGCATGCTAGAAAGAAGAGGTAAAGGACAGGATTTCTGGGAAAACTTTCTGTTAAGTTTAAATCGAAGATCGTGCTTTTAAATGCACTCATCACAAACACAAATTAAACAATAGAATTAGATCATTTCAATTGGGTTTGAACAGTAACTTTACACGTGCACTTTGCAAGAATTAACATAATTCGCATAGAAGTTTTACTTAGAGCGTGTGTATACATCTGTGTGTGTGTGTGTGTCAAAGGAAGTTATTTTATGGCTTTCTTTCATTCTTTTATATATATCAACTCGACATATATGAGTTCATATGCTTTTTTGTTAATTTCCCTAAAATTGTTTTAATTTGTGTATGCTATGAAGAGACCAGAAATTGAAAGATAGGATAAAGTGAAAAGGCGAAATTTGCCTTGAAGTGAGAGGAGGAAATAAAAGAGAGGAAAAAGTGCATGATATACGTGTATATGAAATGGTCGTGTGTGTGTGAGAAAGAAAGTGAGAGAAAGAGAGAGAAAGTATGTGAAGTAGTGTGTTGTGATGTATGAAATCTTTTGCATGTATGTGCAAATGACACTCACTCGCACACTCTCTCTCTGACACACACATTATCTTTCATATACACGTACAAAAATAGGTGTAACCATAACTCTAACCATAGACACCGGGAGTACGCATTCTTGACCTTCGCCCATAAATACATATGCATACACCATTTGTGTGCGTGAGACCGAGAGAGAGAGAGAGAGAGAGAGAGGTTTATTTCCTCATAACATATACAGAAATGGATGTATTTAATGCATTTTTGGGGGGTGGGGTTGTCTTATTTTAATACAATATTTCTGTGTACATTTTCATAAATATTTTGTCTGAGTAGAATTCTACACATGTGTGAGAATTAGACAAATGTGATACAAATCAAAATATTGGCCGAAAATTAGCTCAAATTTGTACGACCCAACGTAGTTCCTGAGGTCACTTTAGTTGTAAAAAAGAGTTGTTGAGTCAAAAACATAGTTTATTTGGTAGATAGATATTAAACTACTTTTTTTATTATAATACACATGTGACTAATTCGGAGAAACACTACTTTCATTATTCCCACATCATCACTCTCGTAATGCAACGCTTTGTAATTTTGGTTCAAATTGAAAGTGTGAAGATATTTTCATTTTGTAATGAAAGCTGGCCATTGTAGAGAAGTGTATTTGAAATAACTATAGCTGGTTATTAAGATAACGTAGAAAATATGTAAATGAAAATAAAGCGTATTTGACATGTGTAATTGATTTGATTGTTCTGGAAGGCGGCGAGCTGGTAGAATTGTTAGCATACCGAGCAAAATGCTTCGGTGGCATTTCGCCTGTCTTTACGTTCTGAGTTCAAATTGCGCCAGTGTCAACTTTGCCTTTAATCCTTACGGGGTCGATAAAATTAAGTAATAGTGAGACATTGGGGTCGATGTTATCGACTGGTCTTCTCCCCCGAAATTTCAGGCCTCGTGACTGTTGTAGAAGGGATTTGATTGTTCTGGTCTTAAAATAAGTTGGTAAGAATATAAATCATTTGACGACACCCTTTTGTTTGTAATTGGCTATCCTGATGCAAGTTACATGCGAGGAATATTGAATATCCTGCTGCAGGTTACATCCGAGGAATATTCCACTGAATAAGATTATATTGGAGAACACATAAGAGGGATGAGTCTGTGAAACACGTTTAAGATTGTTATCTTGAACACGATTGAGAATATCATGATTTTCAATGGGATCACCAACCGTAGGGATGGCTACTTGATAAGATGTGCGCTTATTAAAACAGCGTAAAATGTCATTTACTACACTTTACTATTTACGTATCGAACGCAGAAGCACATACACACTCATAGAATCGATACTAATTAAAACAGCGAAATGCTCATACACTAAGTTCAAGCGAAACGAAATGTAGTCAATATAGCTACAAGACATACTTTCTGTAACATAGTTATGCTATAAAACGATGTAAAGTCACCAACTTACGAAAAGTTAGTATGCGTCACCAATGTAAGAAATTACAGAAAGTTAGCATTTATTTGGAACCTGTACTAAATGTTATTAAAATTCGCGATTGAATGAATGTCAGGGTGAAGTCAATGAAACTTCAAGAAAATTCAGAAAGCATAATCCAATTTTTCATGCAAAAATAATTTATTTTGCAATTTTGAAACGAACGCTGAACATAGTGTATAAGAAGGAAGATGTTGTTCTTGAACTGTGTAACATTGCAGGCTGTAGAATAAATACTGAATAACGCAGTAAAAAGTATATGCGACGATGATACTCACAGTGATGAAGAATACAAGGATTGTTAAAAAATATTATCTTGAAAATGGTTAGAAGGATTGGAGTAATATTTCTTTAATTATATTGAAAGGGCCGCTGAGGTTTCCTACTTTGCCAAGTTACCGAATTTGTTATAAGAACCACAATAATTTATTTATTTTCAGAAATATTTGCGAGTATTGTCCGTGGTGCTGAATCAGCCAAATCTTCATGTTGGCAGTACTTGAAAGTGAACGTTGTCGTTTGTTTGAAGTCCAGGTAGCAAGTAACTTTCAATGTCGGTGCGTTTCACTGTTGGGCGTGGCAGTTACATACATAAACTAAGAGCGACACACGTGCATTTTCTGTGTGTGTGCCTGTCTCTGTCTTTAGAGATGTGTACGTGTTTGTGTCAGCCGTCAAAAAAATATATACTGACAGACACATAAACCGTTACATATATATATATATATATATATTATATATATATATATATATAATACTTGTCAGTTATCAGCCTAACTTGCGTAAGAAACGTGCGAACATATAGAGAAAATGTAACGTTATCGTCGGTGTGATGGTGGTTCTACAGATGTCCTTTACGATGGATGACTAAAAGAAAAATGATAATCTTAAATTTTTGTAATGCAAATAAGTGAATGAAAATATAGTGAAGCTGGTTGCCAAAAGCTTACTCGGTTTTAGAATGCATAAGGAACCTACGCGCCAGCACACACATGCATATATACACATACACATACAACATAAGTGGTATCAGTACTGCGAAACAAGTAACATAATAATTATATATTCAACATTTTTTACGTTTTTTTTCTTCTTAAATTTAAACAGTATTACCGTTTCTCACCCTCACGTTATATTATCGAAATTTTATAGTTTCTAAGATAGACGCATGCATTAAAGTCTTAAACTGTATAATTCTTACAGTAATATTACATTATTGTATTGTTAAATTGCTTCGTTCTTACCCAGCTGAAATGGCAACAGATTAAAATTGTCGAAATGAAATAAAGTATGCGACACACTGGAGCCTGTACAATAAACACCATAAATATATCATTGTTGAGATACCCTTCTTTAAACAGAATTTCTATTAAATAAAGATTTCGTACCTAGAATTGTACCACTGTACAACCTTACCGCATATAAAATGTTCTATGCAAAACGCAGCACAGAACACATTATTCAACTTAAGTCGATGAGCGCATCAGTAATGTGAATATACAAATCGGGCGCCATGTATATGTGCATGCATACATACATATGCACGCACATACACACACGTATGCATATATATATATATATATATATATATATATATAGGTATGTATGAATGCATAAGTATATATAATTTTGTTGGCGTCATGAAGAAAATTGAGATGGTTTCCGTGATTACACTTATAGAAATTTTACATTTGTTGTCACCGGGTTTTGGGATACAGTTCTTATAAACGCATAAAGTGAATATATAAATAGTACTCACTGACAGAACAATATAAACTAGTTTGGTTGTAGAATGTAAAATATTAGAGAAATGTAAAGTGATAATGATAAAATATACTTATTATTTTTCATGTCGGCACATGGGCAGAGACATTAAAGGATCGGATAGGGTTTTTACTGATATTTATTTCTGACTTAGTGTAATAAGATTTCAAGTCCCATCTATATCAACTTCCATTCTGGATCCTACCTCACACACACACACGCGCGCGCACTCAAACGATGATGGCTTGCCGGAATTGCGAAAACGTTGGTGCTTTCACAATTGGCACTAGTTGTCTACCTGGTGAGGAAAATGTTTGCGACCATACTGGAGCCATGATATATCGGTTTTCTTTATTATTAGACAAAAGCTAGGTACTCAAAAGAATTAGCTGCTTCTATGGGTGACAGAGATGATCCAACAAAACGTCCTGGGCGCCGTTGTGCTATTCTGCGTAACAATCCAAGTGTTGTTATTCACATAAACAACAGGATGAACTGGCCTTTGATAATCAGAACAATTATTGACGTTGGCCTAATCTAACAAGCGCCGGCTGTCATATAATTTTACATGAACTGTGTCCTATTATCTCTCATTTGAGTTCTTAGATCTTGAGGAAGGTGCATCGCCCATGTTTTTCGCAGAACATCGGTGAGCAATGAAATTAATACCGTTAATGATTGGGATCATAATTTGCAAATCGATTCTAGTGTCCATACTCTGAGTACTATGGACTGAACATATTGGTACACGGGGTGCTTGCAGTCTTTCAACGTAAGAGCTGTGTGAGCGACGCTATCACGTGTATATGAGGAATTATATATACATATCAGTGGAATCGTGATTTTTGAGGGCTCCTCTTTAGTGGTGAGCATGTTTAGACGGTGTGTGGCTTGGTGGAATGAGAAAGACATTTCTGTCATTTGTTTAGTTTCTATTTAATAAACGTCGTCCATTCGGATTGAACAAATGTAGGTTTGATGTGTAGAGTGGCTAATGTGGCTGTGGCTGAAGTGTGTCAAAGAAGGGTAGAATAAAATAAGCATCCGTATCATCAGTGTGCAGCTATGTATTATTGGTCGCTGAAGTATGTAGGACATACTTTACAAAAAAGAAGAGAAGGTTCGGAATACGAACTCTTGGGAATACCTAATTTTATTTGCATTTAGGTTGAATGACCTCCACCAAATCCTGTCACGCTGCTACAACGTGATACGCTGCTACTGGTGCAAAAGAAGGGAAAGACTCGCTTAAGAAAAAAGGAAGTTTATGTCACCACCGTGCAATCCACTGAAAATATAGTTTCTGCATGCGTTTTAATCATGCATATATATACACAATAGTGGAGGCGCAATGGCCCAGTGGTTAGGGCAGCGGACTCGTGGTCATAGGATCGCGGTTTCGATTCCCAGACCGGGCGTTGTGAGTGTTTATTGAGCAAAAATACCTAAAAGCTCCACGAGACTCCGGCAGGGGATGGTGGTGATCCCTGCTGTACTCTTTCACCACAACTTTCTTTCACTCTTACTTCCTGTTTCTGTTGTACCTGTATTTCAAGGGTCCGGTCTTATCACTCTCTGTGTCACGCTGAATATCCCCGAGAACTACGTTAAGGGTGCACGTGTCTGTGGAGTGCTCAGCCACTTGCACATTCACGAGCAGGCTGTTCCGTTGATTCGGATCAACCGGAAGCCTCATCATTGTAACCGACGGATTGCTTCCCATATACACAATAGTAATCATATTGTGCACCTATTTTTCGCTAGCGTCAGAGTCACCTGCCACAGATGCCGGTAAATATCACGGGCACTAACACTGGCCTGATGTGCATTAAGTGATAGAAATATAAAAATTTTGAAAACCATTGTTACTCTTAAAAATTTTATTGGTGGTATCACGAAGGCACCTATACTTCGTTTTAGACCATTTCGATTTACGCCAAATCGAATTCGCTGCGCAGTCTATCAGAAGAGGAATAGAATTTTGGATAACGGGCCTCGAAGATCTTGTTAGAATGTGTTGGTTCCTTCACTTTCTGTACTCATTTGCATGGCAGAAGATTAAACACAGTATACAATAGCTAAGAGCAAGATTTTGTTTTTCTGATTTTGCGAAATTTCAAGTACCTTTGCACGCCTTGATTTGTGTGTATACCTTTTAGTAATGGGTGTGCGCTTCTCTAGGTATATAGTAGGCATATAAATGGGAACGAGTAAATCTTTACATATGCGTCTGAGAGACTACATGTGCATTTATGTGTTGTGCTTATAAGTGTGTGTGTGTGTGTGTGTTTTCATATGTAGTGGTACAACATTTATAGATAAATTACAAAATTTACGATTAATTGCCATAATTGATCCTGTAGAACAGGTCGACCCGCATAAATACATAAAGCAGAATGAAAATTCAAAATACTGCGCTTTCAAGCTGCGAGTGTCTTCCAAGTAAATATCCGCTGTAATTGCAAACAAATCTAATTGATACTCAAATGTATATATTTATAAAATCAACGTCATCACTTACTGCTGGGTTTAATTACTAAGTGAATTTCCCAGTCGATGCCTCAGGAAACAATTTATTTGAAATAGACCTACCAAATTACTATTCAACGAAGATTAGGCTAACTGAAATATAGAAGGCAACCATGTGTTCACGTATATTAAAGCAACAATATCAATATATATATATATATAATATATATATAATATATATATATATATAATATATATATATATACTATATATATATATATGTGGTGTGTGTGTGTGTGTGTGTGTGTGTGTGCATGCGTGGGGGTATGTATGTTTAGCAGCAGCCATAGTGAGAAATTGAGAAAATGAGAAAAATAAGGCCTCCTCTAACATGGCTAATCATTTTTCCTCCACATTTGAGCTTAAAAAGATTTGTTTCTATTTTTCTGTGTGTTTAACTATTGCACTATCTACCTTGCTCTCTCTCTCTCTCACACTCTCTCTCTCTCTCTCTCTCTCTCTCTCTATATATATATATATATATATATATATATATTATATATATGTATGTATGTAGTATGTATGTATGCATCTATCTATCTATCTATCTATCCATCTGTCAATCTATTTATCGATCTGTATTTATGTATGTACGTGTGTGTGTGTGTGAGTATCCTTTCCTTACAAAAAACACTAATATTTTTGCCTTGTTTTATTCTAGTATCGAATAATTCAATGTATAGAATATAGGTGATTTTAAACGATACATAAAAACCAAGATTGAAAAAGGAATAATAACGACAGATGCACATTTGTTTTCTTAACCTCACCGTTCGCCATCTGCCTCTATCAATTTATCTCCCAATATATCTGTAAATATGTACTTCTGTTTAACTATTTATCTATATAACTATTTATTTTGTTCCATACTTCTTTATTTTATCTCTAATTATTTATTCATTTCTCTACCATTCTTGCCTACAAAGTGTATATCTATATACTTATACATGCAGTTGCTTATATATTTATAAATATTATCAGTATATCTACCACGGGGATAAAATGCTATCCATCTACTTCAAAACTCCAGTTGAACTACCTCTCTAAATTTGTGACAATATATTACGTGAGATACCAATGAAAGGTAGCATGAAAAACTGGGAATAATTATGTCTGATATATCTATATATACACACACATACATAAATGCAAGCATGCATACATACATGCATGCATACAAACATACATGCATATATGGTTTTTTGGGATAGTACAGATAAAGTATTCACAGTTGTGCATAGTTGTGAAAACCAACTGCCCTGCAGTTGTTAACGTAAATCTGAAACCCGCGAAGGAAAAAATACCTATGCTGAACGATAGCGGAATCAATATCTACTCTATCTAGATTACAAGTGTAATTATTGGGGTACTGGGATATTTAACACACTAATACAGTTCTATATTTAAGAGATGAGGAATTACGTACATGATTTACATTATTTACAATTAACGGATATTTCGCCTCATCTTGTTTGTTGTTAACACAAAAGTTCGGCTGATATACCCTCAAGTAAAATGTTGTTTTGACAACAAACAAGATGAGGACAAATATCCGTCAATTGTAATGTAAATAATGTACTTAACACACTACCTAAGTAGCAATCTTGGGAAATTAGGTTTCTCAAAACCAGAAAGGAGAGAGCTGATTCAAAGACTACAGATTCAAGCCATCACTGGAACTGTAAAAGTCAGTAAAACTTTCCAGAATTTTATCATTTAAGTGGATATGAGTATATCTAGACATCCAATTATATGCATGAGAAAATATACATAAAACAAAACATACAAATCATCACATATGCATATATACAAAAATACCCTCTTGATGTCGTTGAAATTCCAATGAAGGAGCCCCGTATCTAGGTGAGAAACTGGCATTTTCTCTATTTGGTAAGAAATCTTAAAATAAAAAAAATAAGTATATATAAATGTTATCAATACCAAAAAAAAATTGGAATTAATAAAAACATTTTCAGATAACATTGGAATGAATTTTGACAAAAAGAATTGTTCATATTTGATTGTTGAACGAGTAAAATTTATCCTCCATCACCAAAGCCTGTGCATCAGTGGTCTCACTATCTCTCTTGTCCCATACAGATAGTTCTACGAAAACTTACCGTACGATGGTGCAGTGATAAAAGATAGAGGGGTGCGATAATATTATTCCAGACTACAAAAATAATATGGCAGTCGGAACTCTCCTCTTACAGTGAGACAAGTTCTAAAAACTCATTTGCAGCACCAGTGCTGATCCCAACATTTGGGAAATTTAACTGGTCCATAGAAAACATCCATTTCACAGCCACTAAAACACGCAAGATCATGACAGCAACTGGTTATCTCCACAGAAATAACGATATATATATATACAGGCCCTAAGAAGAGATGAAAGATGTAGACACTTGAGCTCAGTGCAGACAGCCTTCGAATGCAAGAATTTTGAATTTAAATTTGTCAGTTTGATTAAGCTGCAGTCATTTCCTACTTTATCGTGAGACTTAATGTTTCACCTTATTTCAACTCTTCGTCTGCAAGTTGTCCGTTTGATTGAACCTGTTAGGCACCGCAGGTTACATTCATTGACAATTTAGGCTCAGCTCGCGCTACCATGATTGTTGATATTGTGCTGCCGTGTATATTAGTCATATATGATTATGGATTAGTAATATTCATATGTAACAATCTCAAAATATTATATATAAAAATCAATAACAATTTCAGAATACGATAATACATCTTAAGCAGTTACGTCGAAATTTGTGTTAAGTATTCATAATTAACAAATGAGCATTTTATCGCAAATTATATATCTCGAGAAAACATATGCAACACACACACACACACACAGATACTACAGGCCTGCAGTTATTCTTTGAGATGTTTCCAAATTAAAAGAACATGTATTATAATCGTTACAATAAATAGTGTCATATTTATTAGTTCAAATGTTACATTGAACGAATGAGACCATCTATTCCAGTATGCTATAATGCTGCTTTCGAAATAAAAGTACCTTACAAATTGTAAGTTAACTTTGAACTCTAATGCGGTACCCACACAGAAACACACATACATCACACTAATATGCGCACATGTACTTCAGAAAGAGTAAGGCTAATTTTCGTGCCTGTCGAATTAGGTTGAGAATTTCTCACCATATGAAACTATGGGTTTAAATACTTATATATATATATATATATATATATATATATATATATATTATATTATATATATATATATATTATTTATATTTATTTTATATATATATACCGGAGTAAACACATAAATGTGAAACAAGGTGGAAAAAAGAGTACTCAAATACCAGCAGTAGAGTAATATGCGTTATTAAAAGCAGCAGAAATTCAACAAAACCTGTTACTCGGAGTTTCACGTTCCCGTTCGTCGGACAGTTTTTGTTAAAATTTTTTAATAAAAACTGTCCGACGAACGAAAACGTAAAATTCCGAGTAACAGGTTTTGTTGAATTTCTGCTGCTTTTAAATAAAGTATACACACATATATATATATATATATATATATATATATATATAATATAATATATATATATATATATATATTATATATATATATATATATTATATTATATATATATACAATGCAGCAGTGGATCTGGGACTGGCAACTCAAGCTGGCTGTGGACAAATGTACCACCATGCATTTTGGAGGAGAAACCCAGCGTCCACCTACTCCCTCCACAACACTAGTCTCAAAAAGTCTTCATGTGAACGTGACCTGGGTGTTATTGTCGACAGTGATTTGCGTTCAACAAAACACATCGCTAAAATTGTCAAGAAGGCTGAGGGTGTCTTGGCATCACTCACCAAATCCTTTGTGAACCGCACTCCGGCTATCTATCTGCGGCTTTATATAGCTATGGTAAGACCTCACCTGGAATTTGCATCACCGGTCTGGAACCCCTATCTTGCCCAGGATATCAATCGTCTGGAAGCTGTTCAGCGACGTGCAACCAAAAAAATACCCTCCATCAGGCATTTGACATATCCTGAACGCCATACTTCCCTGGGCATGGACACATTGAAACTCCGACGTCTGGCAGCTGACTTGGCAGACACCCATAAAATTATCAACCATCGTACAAACAATAACTCTGAGCACCTTTTCAAACTCCACCCATCTAACACCCGTGGACATATTTACAAAGTAAGAAAACAGCACAGCTCCCATGGCTTCAGGAAACATTTTTTCACGCTGAGATTTGCTGAAGCATGGAACAAACTGCCGGCATCAGTTGTTAGTTGTCGGAGCACTGCATCCTTCAAAACTTCCATGCTTCCTGAGATTCGCCAACACTACACTTGATTTTCTCCCCTCCATACACACACAAGCATGTATCCGACTCATACATTGTTCCCTTTCCAGACATTTCTACATTACTGCTTGTACTTTATATGCACTTTCTGACAAGTTGTGATGCACCTGAGCACTGTATACAATAATTTCATTATTATCATTATTATTATATATATATATATATATTTATATATAATTTTTTTACCTGTATATAAACTCATATATATATAGTTAAAGAAATAGATAAATAGAGATATGTTTTAGCACACGGTGTGTTTATTTATATATGTGTACAAACATTGCGCACATGAGAATGTATGTGAGCATGTATGTGCGGAGCGTGTGTGCGGAGCGTGTGCGTGTGTGCGTGTGTGCGTGTGTTCGACTATGTCCTAGTAAAGTTGCATACGTAGGTTTACATACAGATCTATAAAACTGCTTATGCGTTCTACATTTACACTAATAGAC
>NC_042999.1:39807794-39825294 GCF_006345805.1 Octopus sinensis | reverse complement strand
CGAGGTGGTATGAAGCATGTTCTGAAGAAGGTACTAGTGTTTGAGGTAAATGAACGGTAAATGCGAGGTAGATTGTGGAAAATGTGGAGTGAACAGGTGGAGGGGGCTTTAGGGAGCGTTGACTTGAGAAGATTGAACGCCCAAAATTGGGCAAGAAGGCGAAATAGTGTGAGGGCGGTTGCTATGACATTGAGGTAGATCCAGCCCCCCCCCCCGTAAACGGAGACAAAACTTGGATTTTAAAAGACGAATGATGATATATATATACGTATATACACACATGCACCTAGAAATAGCAGTCCTTTTCAGAGTAATAATCGCCATATACAAAAAACAAAACTAAATAAATTTTCCTCAGTATCAGTATTTACTTGGTAATTCTTTTATGAATCACGCGGCGTGTTCCGAAAAAATACAGAGCAAACAAACTCAAAGCACGTGACCAAGATAGAGAGCATGAAATCAATTCACTCTATATATATATGTGTGCATGGTATGCGCTTGCCTGTTTAAATTTCTCATTTATCTTTCAGTCCTATTCCATAGATACCAGTATAATAGTTGGCCTTCATTTCTTTATAAGCATGCGTATTTACTTCCGTCATTATTACACAAATATATAATATTTCCCAGGCTATCCATTGGTTCACAACGTCATCACGACTGGCATTCAGTTATTATTTGGCAACATATCGAAAAAAAAAATGTTTATAAACATATTGTACTCAATCCAAATTTTCATTGATAATCACAATTAGTAGATGCACAACGCAGTCGATCAGTCCACACAATAACATGCCTAACGTGTTTGAATCATTTCGAAAAAATGAATAGAGATTGCTGAAGGAAAAACTAAATATATACACAGAACACGGAAGCTAACATATACAAACGAAAATCTAGATTTATAGGAACGTATACGTAGATTTATATTTTCGTATCTATACTCAGTTCAAGGATTTAGCAACAATGTGCATGTATAAATTAATACAGCGGCACGCACGCACGCACACACACACACATATCTATATATAATGCAATACATACACACACACTCACAGACAAACCTCTGAGTGTGTGTGCCTGTATGTATTATATTATGTGTGTTTGTATGTCGTTGTATTACTATATATATATATATATATAAATTACATACATGCATATGACCTCGTGTGTACCGTTGGCGATTTTTTCCCCTCTGTCTTCCCTTCTCTGGATCTTTCTTTCTCCTACGTTCCGACGAAGAGCTCCGCTCGAAACGGTAAACCATCCTTCTTTCCTTCTTTCCTGAGCATCCAATAATACTATATTTGTTCCACGACCTCGCGTTGTTATGTTTGTTGTGCTTTTTTGTTTGGATTAACTATATATATACATACATATATATATATATATATATATATATATATATATATATATATATATATATATATATACGTATGTATTTATATATATATATATATATAAAATTAAATAATAAGGGTAGAAATTGATATTTATCAATTAAAACCAGTGGCTTAGAATATTTAAAAAATCCGGAGCTTAAAAATTGTATTACATGCAAAATTAAGAGGATTGACCACTAAAGTGGACAATCTATATGCTAAAAATAGACGTCAAATCGCCATTACCACGAAGAATGTTTTCTCAAGAAAAATCTCAGCAAAATGCCAAAATGTAAAAATGTCGTTTTGGCACTTTGCTGAGATTTTTTTTCTTGAGAACACATTCTTCGTGGTAATGGCGATTTGACGTCTATGTTTAGCATATAGGGTGCCCATTTTGTGGTCATGCCTCTTAATTTTGTATATATATATAATATATATATATATATATATATATATATATAATATATATATACATACATATATATGTATGTCTATACATACATACATTCATACATACATATATATATATATATATATATATATATACATACAAATATATGTATGTATATACATACATACATAGATACATACATACATACATACATACATACATACATACATACATACAACATACATACATACATACATACATATATAAATACATAGTTATCTGACGAAATGTTATATGGTGGTGAAAAGCAGAAAAACTGTAAACAAGACTAGCGACATATCCATCAATGAGGAATGTTGCAGTTTTCTATGGGTGGATGATAACATACATTTCAATGGCACCTGTAACAAAACACGTGTCAATAAAGAATATTACATCTCAATAAATAAAATTTGGACCTCCGAACTCGCTACATTCAATAAGACGAGGCCCACAGTGTGTTTGCGGTGCCAGTAATTAATGCTGCTTGATTGGACGCTTCATGAAATCCGAGCCAATGTTGTGAAAACCCGGAAGATACTAACAAGCACACATAATTTCTCCATCAACAGTGACATAGACCGCATTTACCTAAAGCGAAAACATGGTGGCATGTACTTAATATCAATCCAAGCTGCCTTTAAATGTCGTATAATAACTCGTCGACAACAACTTTTAACCACCAACTATCGAAGTGCATCCTTTGACCAAGTTTGCATACATTAGGCTGATAATATAAGACTCATGAGGTAGCTCCTTGAGCAGCATTCCTTGTCTGATAACCTTAAATATATGCCCAAATAAGTCGTATGACTCTGTCGCAGTATATCATAAAAGGATGCGCGCGTGAGCAGAAGACAATGCATGCATATGTCTGCAGAAGGCTCCGAGATGATAGTAACATTGATTATCAAAGCAGTCTGTCATGATGATTAACTCCTACTTTGAAGAGTATGCGTTTGCAATCCAGGAACAGGAAATATCAACAATACACCTGATGCACAAAAGAGACAGACATGCTGGAAAAGCAGTAAAATGTGACAACCGAGGCAGACTTTATAGAGTTAACACCGATGATAACACCCACATCATTAGCAGTTGTCCGAATATGTCCTCACATTATTATCTACCGATGAGGCAGGATGCTATATCCAGGGCTCTCTATAGTGAAATCCGTCGGAAGGATAACTCCGAGGAAAAAGAAATAAGAACCCATAGTATGATAGAAGTAATAACTACTCATAATAAAAAGGAGTACTGTTGGAATATCTCAGTTAAAACCTCAATACAATGTAAGCACAATAGACCCGATATAATGATTTGGGTAGGGAAGAAAAACTGCGTACGGTTGTGGAAATGACCTACACTGCGAATGTTAACATAAAGCTGAAAATCAGTGAAAAAGAGATTAACTACGCTGAACTATTAATAAATCTGTAGTTACTCAATCCAAATTACAAATTCAGATTCGTACCAGTAATTATTGGAGACCTGTGATATGTAACCCACTGCATAAATACCTACCTTGAGAAATTAGGCTTTCATATATACTTATATACATACATACATACATACATACAAAAATACGTATATACAAACATAAATACATACATACAAATTCCAATGAAACAGCCTTGGACTTAGGTAAGAAGCCGGCTCATTCTCTATTGAAATAAAACTGAGTAATGTCTAACGGATTGAGAGACTGACATACATATATACATACATGCATACATCCACACGTAACTCAAAAATAAAAACATATCTGTACAAATACATACATACATATGTACATACATACAAAAATACCCTTTTTTGTTGTTGAAATTCCATGGAAGGATCCTTGTATTTTTGTTAAAAACCATCTGTTTTCTCTTGGCAAGTAATCTTGAAATAAAACTGAATAATGACATTCATATACACACGTAATATAAATACGACGAGCTTCTTTTAATTTCCGTCTTGCACACCACTTATAAGTGTAGTTGACTCGTGGCAATAGTAGAAGACACTTGCCCATGTAGCTTTGATGTCAGACTGAACCTAAGACCACATTTACGTAAAACAAGCCTCTTAAACACAAAGCCAGGTAAATAACGTAAAGGGAAATTTGTCTACATAAATACGGGGTACATAACGTTGCTGTTGATATTATGAGTTAATATATTTTTTGTCTTGCAAATCAACGACTACATATTTTAAATGGCAACTCGTGTATTGCTATGCAAGTCCTAACACGTCAAACCTATTGAGGTGTTTATAAAAATAACATTTGAATCCATATATTCTAGTAAAAATGGCATCATATTTTACCTCAGAATTACCTGTTGTATATGAATTACTTTTCAGGGCCTCTAATGTGATACTAAGATAAATGATAACTAGTAAGCAATCAGTTAAATTTAATTATGATAGGAAATTACAGATATTTCACGAATCTTAACTTAGAGCGAAAATGGAATATTGATTAGTATGCAGAAAATTACAATGAATGATCCTCAATTACAATAAATAGTCAATAAATAGTCTGAATGTAAATAGTCTAGTTGTTATTGTGAAGAATATTAGATAAATGAAAGAAATCATTCAAATAAGAGATTATTCAGTAGTAATATATTTACAGATGTGTAATTAAATTAAAAGTAAAAATGTGTTTATATATCGATTATGATATCTCTGTGACACATATACACACGTGCGCGCATAAATATACCTGTACGTAGATGTGTGTGTATATATGTGTATATATTACGGTAGAACTTACCAGCAAACGTACAGAGTGAGGAGGAAAGTGTGAGAGAGAGAAATCGTATATTGATGAACGAAAATAATATCGTATCACCACATTTTAAATAGGTCATTTTAGAGAATAAAAATTATAGACTAAATTCTGCAAAATGTAATCAATATTGCGACAGGAATATTTCAACGAAATACAGCAATATAAATCAATATCAAAAATATAAACTGTATCACACGTTAATTCGGTTTCCAAAGCAAAATACTTAAATAGCTATTTGAATATCAATAGATTCGTAATGCACATTAGTATAATGCATTTTAATATGAGATAAAATTATATAGCAGTGCTATTCCCTGACAGAAAATATCAAGATGCATGAAAGAAAAAAAACCATCGTAGGTAAGATCGGGTAAATAAACGAATATATATAATCCGCACAAACATTTATTTAAAAAAAAAGGTATGTTCATGTACTAGCAATAACTGTAGTCTTGATTCGTCGTTCAAACATCATCCTTCCTGTCTCAATCACATTGCGAGTTACTTTGGTTACGCATTTTTACAGTGACTGAGGTAAATGGCGGTGTACTGGAAAACGAACTAAACCTATTTGAAGTTAATTTGAATTTGTTCCTTTATCGTTGGCAGTAAGCAAAAACCTAGTGGCAATAGGTAGCGAATACTACACCTCAAGGAATATATGATTCCAGGTAATGAAATTTACTTCACATGAGATCGAAATGTGATGCATACATGAAAACCTTTGTATTATTTAGCAAGTGATGTAATAGCGACAGATACCTCTTGATATTATCAGCGCAAGATATTTGTATGTAGAAAATAGTTACAGAGCCATTGTGTTAATTAGAATCAAAGCAGTCAGTCAAGCAACTCAAATGGTCTACTGGGATAAATTTAGTTATTTAGAAAAATAGGTAGATATTTTGCTAATATACTGAAATTTGCTTCCCGCATGAGTAGAATTCTCCTGAAATAGTAAACTTAGAAAATACCAGAACACCACCAGAAAACACGACATGCTAGAAACAGCAGGTAAATGATATTATTTCTGAAGGAACTTCTCCGCTTTCCAAACAGCTAAAAGTGAAACATTGGAAGTGTATAGCTTTTGAAAGTGATGTGGTGATTAGTAAAATTCTTCATGATTCGTACTGCCTGTCTTTTCTCCATCGATTATCAAGAAAAAAATATTTGAAAAAAGTAAAAACTGAATTTGGTGTGAGGAGGGAGAAAATTAAAATATTGAGAAATATTTTGTGGGTAAAATCGTAAACTCCTGTATCACAAACGTAGGAATCAGAAGGAATTTAGGACAAATATATGGCGCGGGAGCGGAATTGTCGCCTCGGTCATGCTAGAAAGAAGAGGTAAAGGACAGGTTTTCTAGGAAAACTTTCTTTTAAGTTTATATCGAAGATCAGTTCTTTAAATACACTCAGCGCAAACAGAAATTACACAATAGAAAAAGATCATTTTAATTGGATTTGAGTTTTAAATTTGCGCGTACACAGAGCAAGGAATAACATAATTACCACAGTTGTTTTAGCTAGAGTATTTGTATGTGCGTGTGTGTGTGCATGCGTCAAAGGAAGTTATTTTATGGCATTCTTTCGTTTGAAGAAGCAAAGTTGTCAAATGGATATATATGGGATCATATGATTGTCTGTTAATTTCAGTAAATTTTTTTAAAATTTCTTTATTCTTTCAAGAAACCAGAAATTGAAAGAGAGGATAAAGGGTAAATGCGACATCTGCTTTGAAGTTAGAAGAGAGACTAAAAGAGAAGGAAATTGAAAATTATACATGTATATGAAAACGTGTGTGAGAGAGATAGATAGAGAGTGAGTGGGTGAGTGAGTAAGTGAGTTAGTGAGTGAGTGAGTGAGGGAGTGAAGGTGGGTGTTGTGATGTTTGAATTTTTTGCGTGCATGTGCAAGAGGCACTCACTCTCTCTCTTCCTTTCTCTCTCTTACTTACTTACTTTCTCTCTCTCACACACACACACAATATCTTTCATATACACGTACATGAATAAGCGAGTGTAAAGAATACGTACACCACCCGTTTTCGGCGTAGTCCTAACCCTGAACGCGGGGTGTGCATATCCTTTACCGTTGCCCATAAATACATATGCCTATATATTTTTGGTGTGTGTGAGAGAGAGAGAGGGGGAGGGTATTTCGTCATAACACAGAGAAATCGATGCCTTTTAGTGCAATTTTTTGGTTATAGCTTATTTTCATACAATATGTGTACATGTTCATAAATATTTTTCTCAGTAGAATTCTACGCATGCATTGTGGCTATTTTTCTGTTATAACTATCAAAGTTGTCACCAAACTCTCATCCGGATCAGCTATTTTATCCGTTAATTTCCGTAAATTATCTTTATTCAATTACTTTTGTTTTAAAGTGAAAGAGGTAGAGAAAGTGAAAGATGTATGAATGTGTATATGAAATGGACGTGTGTGCGTATGTGTGTGTGCGTGTGTGTGCGAAAGAGAGAGAGAGAGAGAGAGGATGAATGCCAGTTACACATACATGAGAGCACACACGTTCACTTAATCACTCCCTTCCTCTCTCTCACACAAACGCACATGTACATACAAAACAGATGCATGCATTTGTATTGATATATGTACGTATACATAACAACACGCCCCTTCAGTCACTTTCTTTCTTTCTCTATCTCTTTCTATCTTCCTCTCTCTCTCTCCTTCTCCCTTTCTCTCTCCCTATCTCTTCTCTATCTCTCACGTCCATTTCATATACACGTACATACATCTTTGACTTTAAAACAAAAGTAAATAAATACAATTTTTTTGTGGAAATTAACGAACGTAGACGACAGATCTACAAGTGCTGGTGGTGGTAAACGATGTTTACGATATGTGTCTAAAAAAACAATGATCATGTTAAATTTTTGCATTGCAAATATGTGAATGAAAATATAGTTTAGTTGGTAGTCAAAAGCTTACTGAATCTTTTGATACACCTTGTGTCAATATCGGCAACTCGGTTTTGGAATGCATAAGGAACATACGCGCACACATACACACATATAAACGCTATACATCTATAGACATACACTCACAAGCGCATTTATATGTGTCTGTATGTGTATGTGTCGGTAACCGCTATCCAATGAATGAAACAAGTAAGGTAAATGATATGTGGTAAAGGATAATTAATGAATGGTTGAAATTAGGTCATACTTCACAGATATTGAATTGCAGTAACGAAAGAATGACCGCTTTTAATCTTAGAAGAAATGCATTGTGTATCAAGCTAAAAAAGTTACACTATGTACTATTCATACAATTATGCGATGATACCAAGTGATCAGATGTTAACATCAAAGGTTAAGGAGTACATCATAAATAAATATTCAAATATACTAAAAACCAGTTGTGAAGGAAAGAATAGAAGAATCTAAAAATGTTCGAATATATATATATATATATATATATATATATATATATATATATATATATATATATATATATATATATATATATATATATATATATATATATATATATATTATATATATATATATATTTGCAAAGAATAAGCCTTAATTATATAATGGACACACACTACACGCACTGATTGATTATAAAAATGGATTCAGTAATATGTGAAATGACAGGGAACATCATTAATCGTCGGTAGAGAAAGTTTTTATCTAAAATTTTAAGTCTTGTTTTGTGGAAAAAGAGAATGAAATATTTTCCGATGGTTGTACTCAGTCACTTTTGTCAAAGTTGAGATTACGTAATTAATCCCCATTATCTACGTCTGAAGCAGAATGCGCACGAACATGATATAGTTGCCTCCATTTTATTAAACCTTTAGAAAGGGAATTAACGAAAACCATGTCAAAATATATGTCCATACTGTATTGTTCTCTTTCCATCTCTTTCAATTAATCATGCATTCCAAACATATCTTGCGGACGTCACAAACCATTCTCTTAGTATGGCCAAACGGTTTGAGTAGTTAATATTTGATGACTGAGACGACTGGTGGTAATTTGGTTAATTTCCTTAGATTTTCAGTCATGACATGGTTCATGCGTTCGTGTTAGTATGCCATGATTCTGAAAGACGTCCAGTTTCTGCAGTGCGACAGAAGTCCAGCTGGCACATTCTCGCCCATATAAAACCACTGGAAGAACATAGCTTTTGTAGACACTTGATTTTATGTAGTATCGGATTCCTTTTGAATTAAGATCAATGTTATTCATATCCCAGGGTTGCCCAACTATGTAGGTCGAATTTTATGGTCCGCAGCTGTCATTTCATCGTTTTTGAAGAGATTTTATTTGCCCGACGTAGGTGAATTCAGATGTTTGCTTTACTGATTTGCCATATATTGTAAGGATTATGTCCGGATTAAAATTATATGTTGTCGCATATTCTCTTTTATATACGCTAATAAAAAGCCCGGCTTCTGCAGGCATATTTACTATGAGAATCGGCAAATGATATACTCTTGTCCTGATTCTATTTCTTTGTAGGAATAACACCGGCGTAACTGATATTAGAGTGGGTGTGTCCGTCGATTGGGAATCCAAATGAGCATTCATCTTCAGCTTTAGTAAATATTGTGGCGATTACAATACAAAAGAAAATAAGCTGATAATACCTCTCCTTGCTTCACACATTTTAAGATATTGAAAGATCTGGTGGTACCAATATCGGACTTGATGAAGACTTTTGCAATATCGTGCCTCAGTAATATTTTGTATATTTTGCTGATTTCGGTGCTTTCAAGAAATTTTCATAGACATAGAAGCTTAACACTATCAACAGGTTTGATGAAGTCTTTGACGCTTTTATAAACTGCTCTGATTAATTCTATATATTTATCAATTATTTTTTCAAGAGCAAATTTCTGTTCTATGTTTTATCTGCCTAGTTCGTTAAAACATTGAATAAGGAGTGGGAAAGATGCATATTAGTAAACTTTTATTCGTATTGCTATGGCAGTAATGAAATCCTTGCATATATTGTTTAACAAACTTATTTGGCGATAATTACCACAATGAATCTTATTGTTCTTTTTGCAAAGAACTACTGTAGTTACTTTTTAAAATGCCTATGGTTAGCATTTGACTGAAGAGGCATAAAAGACCTTTCGCGGGGCTTGCTCCAGCTTTCAGGTATTCATAGTAAATGTTCTCAAGACAGCTGTTACCAAGGCCAGGGCTTTTCCGCTATCTCATGACATTTATGGCAGAGTCAACTTCATTTTTCAGTATTGCAAGAATTTCACCTTTCAAGTATTTCTTCTTTACAAGTTCAGAAGATTACCATTTCGGTTTATGACTCCCCAGCATATATGTTATGTTTTGATTTGGGTCAAACAAGGAATTGTTTGTAAAGAGAAAGACAAGTGAGTTTTTAAAGTATTATCCTGCATTTTTCAGGCATTTTTATTCTTAAGTTTTGGATTCTGCTTTTGAAATTATCTACGAGCAGATTTTAGTCCTTTTTCCTTCTGTAGTTTGTGTTTGTTTTTGATTGCATCCTTTGTTTCATTAGACATCCATATAGGTTGGTTTTGATTGAGGTTGGATAGGTTTTTGACACAGATTCCAACGTTCCTTTCATGCAATTTTTCAACAATATTTCTGTATCTGTGATATTTTCCAGGAAGGATAAATGATTTCCTCGTTCAATTTGGAAGTGTTGTGAAATGTCAGGGTTGTTTGATTGTTTTAGATAATATTGTGGATAAGTAGTCTTTATCCAGGAGAAGCTTATTCTGATTTTTGTGCTAACCATGTGAAATGTCTGGAACTTTGATTAAGAAGTCGGTTGAGGACTAATGGCTATCTTGTTAATATAAAGTCAATTCCGTTTTGTGTATTTCTATCCAGTAAGTATCGCTTATGAAGGATTGATTTTTTTTTTTGAAACACTGTGTTTGTTTAAATGGGATTTCCGATGTAGAAATGTACAAATCCTTCATCTCGTGAACTTTCATTGCCAACTGTATGCTTGCCTACTACAGAAGGATACGTGCTATATAGCTTGCAAAGTTTGCTGTCGAGTTCGCTCATTATGAGAAACTGATTTCTAAGGGAGTACCATGAAATATCGCTAGAATACCGCCATAAAGTTCGGAAACATCTTCTTCAGAGTGCGTTGAATTAGGAAAGTAGAATTGCATGAAGACAATCTTTGAGTATTTTCCTTTTAGTTTTACAAATGCTAATTGTCCGAAATTGATCCATAGCTATAAATAAGTGGTTATCATGTATTAACAAGAAAACCAACATTTGATCCAGTAGTTTCATTCTTTGATAATCAGAGTTTGTGACCAGTATTCTCCTGTATCTCAATTTCTTATACTTTCACCTTCGTTTCAGAGAAACAATCATATTCCAATTTATTTCTTTGACTTCATAAAGCAAATTTTCTACAGTATTTATTGTTCTTGATTTAGAAATGCGAAAGTTGAATATCTTTTCATGTTTTGTTATTTCTCAGATGGCCTGTTGCACTTTAGATCGAGGTTGCCCTAGTTAGCTCCTAGTCGTATCTGTCACGTCAAGTACTCAACTGGTGATGTGCCCGCCTGATCACCCGTTGAAGTTCTGGAGAAGAAACCCTGAGATCTGAATCAACGTTGTTCGACATACCTCATGTCAGTTTCATCAGAGCGCTAGCTTAGCGCATGGTGGAAGACAGTATTAATTTTGGAATTTTCCTTCCCTCAAAAGATCGTTTTCCCTGCAGCTAAGTAGCTAAATTTAATCTTACAAAAATCAATCCTTAGATGTGACCCTAACAGATACTACACTTCCGATTCAGATCGGATCTGGGAGTAATTGTAATTAAGTAGGGATTCCACACCTGACTCAAATACAGAACTCACGCAATGGGTCCTAACCTCCAGATGCAGTTTAATGTCATAGCCAGGATTTAATATTCTTTTCAAATTTTAGCTCAAGACCAGCAGTTTCGTGCGATGAGGAAGTCGATTAAATCAAGTAGCAAATATTTCATCGACACCGAATGGCAAAATTTGAACTCAGAATGTAAAGACAAAAAAAATACCGCTAAGCATTTTGCTCGGCCTGCTAACAATTCTCTCAGCTCGCCACCTTAATGACTTAATTAATATTGCACACATAGCATAAGGTGGCGTGTTGGCAGAATCGTTAGCACACTGGGAAAAATGCTTATCGGTGTTTCGTCCGTCTTTACACTCTGAATTCAAATTTCGACGACTGCGACCATTGCCATTCGTCATTTGAGTTCCATAAAATAAGTACCAGTATAACAGTGAAGTTGATATCAATGGCTTACCACCTTTCACAAAATTGCTTGCCTTGTAACAGATTTCAAGTCAATATTCCAACCACAACAATAAAGACTGCAGAGTAAAGAACTATTAATTAATGAATATATTACTGTGTTGAAAATGGTCTCTATATGCTAAATTCAAAAAAATAATTCAGAAGCGAATTATCACAATCTGTGTCGTATTCTAATGAATATAATAGTTAACTACATCTTACATTATATGCTAATGAAATTCTTCTTGTGTTAATTGGCACTTAGACTGGTTACTTAACACTTCTAGATACGCTGGCCGACTAATGAAAGACATTAGTATTTGCAATCAATATTTTAACTACCCACACAAACTTAATCATCTTTGAGAATCATATTTCCTATATTAAAGACGTGTGTTTGCCAGAGATAATATATAAACGAATGGTATGATTATATATATATATATATATATATATATATATATATATATATATATATATATATATGTGAAATAGAAAGATGAATAATCTTGTAGTAGATTAATCAAACGTTTAACCGATACCTTGGTAGCAAAAATTACAGCAGTAAACAGCACGGTTGGAGGTACAACCATATGGTGTTGCAACCGTGCGTTGGTGCGGATAATTGAAATTAAAATATTATTGGTGAATTGAAGAAATGGAGCTGAACGCAGATTGAACAGAAATCGTTTTATTTCATTCTACACGTGTTTCGAAAGGCACAATTTACCAAAATCGGATTTTGGTAAATTGTGCCTTTCGAAACACGTGTAGAATGAAATAAAACGATTTCTGTTCAATCTGCGTTCAGCTCCATTTCTTCAATTCACTAATATATATATATATATATATATATATACATACATACATGTATATATATATATGTATGTATGTATATGTATACAGACGCACACACCCTCTGAACTAACATAGTTAAGTAGTTATTACGATCCTTGACAGAAAATACATTCATGAATTTTGCACCAAAATTCAAAACAATACAACAACTTACTCAGAAAACACCTTGAAGGAAGAAGAAAAAAATCACAAATCATAATAGTAATGTAATGTTGATTATGGCATACTATGGTAAGAAAAACAGGAATCGTATAAATTATACGTATCACGCTTTTCTATAACTACCTCTGATGATATCAACATGAGACTGATATTCTAACGATGAATAATAGCGACGAATAATCAGCAATTGTTATACGAAACAATAAAAGACTGTATGAAATCAATACTGAAATGATGGAGATGCAGATATAATGGTCAAGTAACATACACGAAAGACAATAAATAATAGTGCAGATACGTGATCTTTAGAGGTTACATACAGACTTATGCATATAATCATATTTGTGTGTGCATATGTGTGTTATTGTATATCCGTGTGTATATGCTGTTGATGTCAACTTTCAAAATAGTCATATATATATATATATATATATATATACGCGGGAAAGAAGCAACAAGAATGGATAGGTTTTTAGTACAATCGTTTCATACAAGGACAGGCTTTATTAAAAGTTGTAAAAATTACAGCATATAAACGTGTCCCGTACTCATCAGCTAAAATACATGTGAGTTCTCTAGACATCCTAGTGGTTGAGGCTATACTCATGAAGTAATGTAGATAATTAAGTAACAATCCCCTAACACCTTGTAAATGATCTTCTAAGATTTGACCTGTAGTCCGTCAATGTATGAATAATAACGGCAACTCCTTAAGACAATAAAATGAATAAATTAAATAAGTAAATTTTAATGACTTTTTGATAAGATTATACTTAGATTTTCCTAATGTGTTTTTTTTTTATTTTAGCATCTGACCCCTAAACCCCTGACTGTGTTATCTCTTTAGATTCTCTTTAAATTCATAGCTGATTTCAACACCAATAAATTAGCTGTTTTACTGGTCAAAGAATAATATTCTCCTCTAGTTCCTAGATGCCTGTAAATTAAAACCAGACTTGCCGTCTACTAATTTTTCTGTATAACTAGAACCCTCTTTTTTTTCTTTTTCTTTTTTTTCCCTTCTTTCCCTATTTCTTTCTCTTTTCTCTTTTTTCTTTTTCTTCTTCTTATTCTCTTTTTCCTTTTCTCTTCTCTTTTAGTCCCCTTCCCCCCCTTTTTTGCTCCCTCCTCCTTTATTTTGTCTCTTTTCTTCTATTCCCGTCCCTTTTCTATTCTTTGCCTCTCTAGAAAGCCCTTCAGCCTTTAAAAGTTAAATAGCTACAGCCTCTTGTAAATAGCAGTAATGTGATTAATGTGGCAAATACCTAATCATATAACAAGAATTGATACCTACCTCATTGTGTTCAACCATTGATAAATTTATCGCCTGTGAATATGAAATTCCTCTTCATTTCTCTGGAAATTTACATCTACACCATTGGAGAATGTGCATCTATACAAAGGATTAATTCACCCTCTCTGTAATGCTAATAAGCAGGAATTGAGACCCACCTCGTTGTGATTAACAATGGATAAATTTGTCTTCTGTGAGTATGTAATCCCTCATCATATCTCTGGAAATTCATATGTGCTCTATGGATTAGGTCACCTTCTCTGTGATGCTATTAAAACTTTTTTAAAATTCTGTGATAAGACTGTACATCATCTTTAAAGAACTGTAATGAACTTTGGAAATCTGTTTATGTTACTTAATTATCTACATTACTTCATGAGTATAGCCTCAACCACTAGGATGTCTAGAGAACTCACATGTATTTTAGCTGATGAGTACGGGACACGTTTATATGCTGTAATTTTTACAACTTTTAATAAAGCCTGTCCTTGTATGAAACGATTGTACTAAAAACCTATTCATTCTTGTTGCTTCTTTCCCGCTTATAATCACCCCGCATTACTGTATTGTTAAAACAGTATAGTTTTTTTTGGTGCATCTAAGTTAGGTACCATATTCAAGTAAATTCATTTAAATTAACTTGAATCTTTATTGCTTTTTGTATATATATATATATATATATATATATATATATATATATATATATACATATATACTCTTTACTCTTTCTCTTTTACTCTTTTACTTGTTTCAGTCATTTGATTGCGGCCATGCTGGAGCATCTCTTTTAGTCGAGCAAATCGACTCCATGACTTATTCTTTCTGAGCCCAGTACTTATTCTATCGGTCTCTCTTTCCGAACCGCTAAGTTGCGGGGACGTAAACACACCAGCATCGCTTGTCAAGCGATGTTGGAGGGGACAAACACAGACACACAAAGATATACACACACATAGATATATATACATATATACGACGGGCTTCTTTCAGTTTTCGTTTACCAAATCCACTCACAAGGCTTTGGTCGGCCCGAGGCTATAGTAGAAAACATTTGCCCAAGATACCACGCAGTGGAACTGAACCTGGAACCATGTGGTTGGTAAGCAAGCTACTTTCCACACAGCCACTCCTGCGCCTATATATATATTGGGGTGGGGTATGTTTATAGATTATCTACTAACAATAAAATTTTCGAATTTCATACAACTTATTATAATGATGCTGCAGCCAGGGCTGGGTACCGTGAAAAAGTTCGATATATACAAGAAACAGGCAGAAGCAACACTGGTAATTCCTACAACTACGATGCACATCACACTCCAACACGTTACCGTTTGAAAACTCACTCGGATAAAGAAATAATGCTACATATAAATTCAGTTGCTTGTTCCAGTCCTGTACAACACACTGGATTAAATGAGCCTAACAACAGATATAGGAATCAGGATATCTTCTGGTTCAACCCAATTTTTGGTTTGCATATTTCAACCAAGATCGGTGGAAAGGTTTTTGCTGCTTTGGACAAGTGTTTTCCTAAATCTAATCGGCAACTTAGAGCAACTTATGTATCGCATAAACAATAGCAAAATTCGGCAAGCGTTCAATATCCCACCTACTTGATCTAGCGAACATTTGCATATATTTACCAACCAAGGAAATGTGAATCGCATTGATAAACACCAACTACGATCAAATTGTAGTAGTAGAAATACTCGTGGTGCAGCTAGCACAGTAATGACGCCGGGTAATTGAGCAAGGACTGCCTAATATATAAATAAATACGAGAAATACTCATGGAGAGATTAATCAAAATGCCCTTTGATGCGTCTCTGTATGAGTACAAATCTTGTATATAAATGTACCGTGCACACAAGGACAGGGCCCTATGTTTACATTGGGCAGACGACTGATACATTTAAGAATCGTTATCGTAACCATGTTGCGAGCTTTAAGACAATCAATAAGATATATTCAACATCTTTGGCAGATTTTGTATGGCGACTGAAGGAGGATAAAACGAAGTAAAGCATTAACTGCTCCATAGTAAGGTATGCAAAAACCTTTATATAATTTCTAGCACATGCTGTCTCTGCTCCAAGGAATCCCTCTCTATTCTGTGGACCAGGGAGAAGATAATATAATGTCTGAATGACTCTCGAGATGCCTACGCATATAAATGTACTTTAGCGCATGGTATTTTAAGATATCGATGATTTCAGTTTAATTTTAACCTCCCCATTCTTATGAAAACTAGGTAAATAACTAATTCCCTTTGTGATCATGAGTGCACCAAATCTCACGCGTGCGTATGCTCACATATTTGCAGATGATCGTATGAGCGAGTGTACTCGCGACATGAAGCTTGTCCGAGGGTGCTTATACATCCATTTCTGTTAACGGTTATTAAAAAAAAATTCTCGCTGTATTTCCTGTTTGTTTCTCTTTTTACCATCTGTGATTTTATTTTGATCTTCTATATAAATGAAGATATTTCCTCTATCTTGTTGCTTTTCTTTATACAAAACTGGAAGCTACATTCCAGAACAGTTATTTTAACGAGTTGTATTTATTTATCACCCGACGAGATACATCCGCACCGCCGGATACTCCTGAACCAGATGTTGAGTGGACCGCCCAAGGGAAGTTGATGCTAAACGTGTCGAAACAATTGTCATGTTTAATAATAAATTCTCGTATATTCCATCTGCTGTCTTTCATTTGTTACATATATATATATATATATATATATATATATAGAGAGAGAGAGAGAGAGAGAGAGAGAGAGGGAGAGAGAGAGAGATAGAGAGAGACAGAGAGAGATAGTGACAGGGAGTCACATAGATAGTTAGATATATACACATATACACATCTACATAATATGTAGATATATCATGTATATACATATTTAAGGGTTTGCTGAAAGGTCTTCACTTTGGGTAAAAAGAAAATAGAGGAACACCAGTTAATTATGTTCATTTTCAACATATTCTCTTCTAGGGTTCACTACTAACTCGAAAGTGTGGGCCCACAACCACGCCTTTCGCGACATCCTTAAAGCCAGAAACTTTTCATCCCCCATTCGTATATGTATATATATATACATATATATGTACATACATGTATACATATACATACACACACAAAGACACACACACACACATAAACTGATACACACACACACACATAGTAAATCCAAAAAAACTCAAGAAGAAAACAACAACTCGAGGACGTGGTACATACAAAATATTGGCAGACGCTCAGGGAAGGAAAGAAAGGTGATTTTACGTTTCGA
>NC_042999.1:39780294-39805294 GCF_006345805.1 Octopus sinensis | reverse complement strand
TGGAAATCCACAACAACATCTCTTTGGTTATCTGGCCAAATAACCGAAGAGATGGTTTTATCTTGGCTATTGAATAATTGTAACATATTAATTTACAGATAAATTTCCTCTATTTACATAATATTGAGGTCTCGTTCTTTCTTTTGTTATCTTACCGTTTTTACCAATATATATACATATATCATATATATATATATATATATATATTATATATATATATATATATATATATATATATATTATATATATATATATATATCGTGTATGTACATATGTTTATGTATATATGTATAGGCATAGAGCCATGCAAACACACATATATGTATATACAGCCATACATACATATAAACATGAGAAAACATACAGAAGACAAAACATACCAATATGCACATATGCATACAGCCAAATGTGCATACATTCATACATATAGATTTATGTATACACTCACACACACGCAAAATACACACATACACATATACGCACATATATAATATGTATGTATATATATATAGAGAGAGAGCGAGAGAGGGAGAGAGGGGAGGAGAAGAGAGAATAAATTGTCTCAGGGCTTCCAAGCGTTGGTGTGTGCGTAACTAATATAAGATAAGAGATATAATTGGGAAAGAATATTAATTTATTATAGGCAGTCACATTATTGGTTTCTAACATTAATATCTGTCATCATCTGCCGCTACCTTATAGGAACGTGTTAAGTAACTAATCAAAGTGCCAATTAACACAAACAGAAATTCATTAGCAAATCATATAAGATATAAGTTATTCTGTCGTAAATGCATTAGTGTTAAGCATTATTCGTGGTAATTCGCACCTAAATTCTGAATTCACCAATACAAAATCTTCTTCGTCTACAATTCCTCTGTTTTTTTTTTTTCTTATTGAAAAACCCTGGTGTCAACTTTGACGTACTTCGATGTGATGACATCAAAAAGGTCTTTCTGCACCCCACAAATTGAACGACTCTATTAGATGTAGAATGTGTGTAGAATGTGTGTCGTATTACCAGCATCAGCAATGAAAATAGCAACAGCATCACCGCCAGTAGCAGTATTAGTGTTTGTAGAAGTTGTAGTAGTATTTGTAGTAGCTGTAGTAGATTTAGTAGTAGTAGTAGTTGTAGTACCAGTAGCAGCTGCAGCACCATTAGCAGCGGAAGTATTATCAGCAATATTAGTATTTGTAGCATTTGTTGTTGTTGTTGTAGTAGTAGTAGTAGTAGTAGTGGTGGTGGTGGTGGTAGTAGTAGTAGTAGTAGTAGTAGTAGTAGTACAACCAGCATCATGAACATCATCAAAATCAGCATCACCAGCAACGTTATCATTATTATTATTATTATCATTGAGTGAGAGAGCAGTTCATGCCATCAAAGTGACACTGGGGTAAAATATACAAAGCCCAATATACCCATCATGACTACCCGTCTGATAAGGGTACACCAGGCACATGCATCACAACCATATGTGCGCGACATGGTGATCTCATATCAAGATAAACAGCACATGACCTTGCAGGTGGGGCCCAGTTAGAATTTTCTTCAGTTTGAGTAGCCCATCCCGCTCAAAAGGTCCCTGAATAAGGGTTCTTTAAGGATGTTGAAAGAACCACCCATGTTTTCAGAGGTGAATTATTCAAACCCCAAAGAATCCCTCTCAACATATGGCTTTGATGCTCCCCCACTACTTCTGCTCGTGATCAGAGATGCACATATCGTCAACCACTAAGGGACATGCTCAACTGGTTAAAGTCAAACAACTGACAAGCAAATCTGTGGTATTGAGCAGAATATTTGCTGTAGCCCATCTTTTATACTAAGACAAAACAATGTACATGATAACACTTCCAATCAGTTAAGATCAGAAGCCATGAGAGCCACTGCCTGGTACTGCATCAGGTCATTTATTATTATAATTATTATTATTATTATTATTAGTAGTAGTAGTAGTAGTAGTAGTAGTAGTAGTAGTAGTATATGGATTACAACACACTCTTTTCTGTTGTGCAACCGTTCTAAATACATCTCGTGTTCATTTACACTTGTTATTTTGCCCTTTATTTCCCCCTTTTGCATTTCAAAGCTCACCTCAGCAACGTCTGTGATTCAGATAACATCTACAAACGGAACTGTAGATTGAAGTATACTTGTTCCTCCGATGAATGTTGAATTTAGAAGCAAATTCTCACTGTTAATATTGCATCTTGGGATCTTTTCGGTTTGATCGGCAGTTTTTAACATAATTTCTAGGTAACTTCGTATAGTTGTAGAATGTGTTTATAAAACATTTTTTTCTCTTGGCTTTATTGAGAAAATTCTATAGTTTGTAAGGTATTTGTTGTTGTTTTTTCTTCAATTTCTGCAATTTCAACCAATCAGTGACGTCTATTGAGTTAAAAAGCATTCTGTGCCGCATGAATATGTCCGTCGTTTAAGAAACAGATTGGGTTTATTTACATTTGTGAAGAAAAAAGATACCCTTCCCCCACCTCTAACCCTAATCCTAAAACAGATTGAAATGCAATAGATCGATACTAGGGTCATAATTATGGGTGACAATTTCATATGACACCGCTAGAAAAAACTGCCGTTCAAACCGAAAAGATCCGCATCTTGTTATATTTAAGAGTGAAGTACGACATTTGATATTATTTGTTAATGAATTTGTGTTTATGTTAACTGGTTCACACGTTTGGTATTTAACACTTTTCAATATGCTACCCGGCTCATGAACGGTATTAATTTTAGAAACTATTATATACAAGCCTACAACAAATTAGATTCGGTTTTTGTATCGGTAGTGGTGGAGGTAATAGTCGTTGAAGCACCAGCAGCAATAGTTGTAGTAGTTATTACGGTAGTATTAGATGCAGCAAAGCGGCGGTATAGGAGTAGTAGTAGTAGTAGTAGTAGTAGTGATAGTTTTGGTGGTGGTGGTGGTGGTGATACTGGTGGTGGTGGTGGTAGTGATGGCAGTAGTAATATTATTATATGTAACATTTCTAAACAAGAGAAATATGCTGCTGAAGAAAAATTACTACTGCTACTACTACTACTACTACTACTACTACTACTACTACTACTACTACTACTACTACAGCTACCACTACTACTACTACTACTACTACTACTAACACCACCCCCACTACTACTACTACTACTACTACCACCAGCACCAGCACCAGCACCACCACCACCACTACTACTACTACAACAACAACAACAACTACTACTACTACTACTACTACTACTACTACTACACTACTACTACTACTACTACTACTACTACTACTACTACTACTACTAATGCGATGCTGTAGACTAAAAATATCGTATAGACCTGAAACAGTATGCGCGCAGATCCATGTAAAGCCGGGTTTTGCAATTAACCAAAATTGACGATTGTGAGTGCGTAGCGATTTTCTTTTTCTTTTTAAGTAACTACAAATTGAAATGTGTATTGACTCTGTCCCATAGCCTTCTCTTATATGTTACCAACGATGTGGCTTTCAGAGTATGCCATGCTGCATTATATTTTTTCATCCCCGTGAAATTTTGACCCCTTATATATCTTTATATATAAAAGTGAAGTTGTGTGTCTGTCTCATACGATTTAGATTCCTAACTACTCCCACATTTTGCGGTGCAGTGTAACCAAAAGCGGGTATCTTATAGTCGTGATTCATATCGAGCCCGTCTAGGTATTAGCGCGCGTCTACGATGAGTCTACGATTTTTAAAATAATTTACCATCATTTTATCCATTTTAATGCATTTTTTTCGCTATTATATGTAAGGGAAGTAACTCTCTAAAAATGTCTACGATGAGTCAACGATTTTTAAAAAATTTATCATCATTTTTTTCCCATTTTTAATGCATTTTTTTGCTATTCTTTGGCTATAACTCTCTAAAAATGCTTATATAGTTATTTCCCTTACAAACCCGAGCAACGCCGGGCGATACTGCTAGTTATATATAAAATAATTGTTTTACTATATTTTTAACTATATTTATTTTTGCTTTCTAGAAATGAAAGTTTAAAATGTAATTTATTTCTCTTTATGGGAGAAATGGAAAAATAAGAGTGAATATGTATTTTATGAGTGCTGAGTATATAAAATTGTGAATATAAAATTGTGCATAAACTATAAACAATATATGTAAAGTGCCTTAAGTAATAATTGTATTCAATTTTCAATGAATAGAAGATTAGCGACTATCTTTTGATACAGACATACCACAGCTCACGTTTCAGGTTTTTTTGGATAAAGGTCTCAGGAATAATCAATAGGTTTACTTTTAATTCTGTGAAATATTCACGTGTCACGCTAGTTATTACTATTTCTTTTATCACAGGTTTTGTTGAAAATCCTGGAGTCTTGCACGCGTAGCTTTCTATCTGCACGCGGGCTCTCTATCTGCAGCCACCTACGCTATCTTGCTATCTAATACTTTCCTGATTATTCTAGGCGCCAAGGACGCAGAATTTTGTAAATGATTCTACTGGGCACTTTATTCCATTTTCCTTTATGTTCCCTTTGATGCCTTCCATTATTGTCCCCAAGGACACTATCTCCACCTTCTTCATATTCCATTGCCGAGGTATTTTGTACTTAAGAGGGTTGCATTTTCTATCTTTTCGCCACCCTTCTTGAACATTTGTGGGTTGAGGTACATGCAGCATCAACTATATAGCATACGTGGTGCATCTTGTTGACCACCATTAGGTCCGGTCTGTTAAACGCTAGCACCGGATCTCTTTGGATTGGGAAATCCCAGACGATTTTGTTAGTCTCCGACTCTGACACTTTCTGCGGTTTGTGTTCCTACCAGGTCTTGCATCTCTCTAGCTCTCACTTTTCGCACCGTCTCCAATGCAGCACTTTCGTTAACTGGTCGTTTCACCAGAACTTCTAGTGGTTTCGAGCAAGTCTAAGACATTCCCTCATGATATGGGCAATGGTTTTATCCGCTCTATTACAGATGCGGCTGAGCGGAAACACTTGCTTATTCCTCAGGTTGACTCTCCAGTTCGTAGCAAGAGCTTGGTCCTGCACTGCCAAAATAGTGCTCTAGGTCACTTTTTTTAGGGTTCCTTTCCTCAGTCAAACCCACAAATTTTTTCCAGCAACTTTTGTTGTTGCTACATGGAATTAATTGTGTAGTCCCTTGCTGGGTAGTTCATCATGTCAGTTTTGTACTTCTGCCTTTGCTTCCCCTCTTTTCTCCGCTCTCAATTCTCCCTATACATTTCGCGTACCAGAAGATTTGTTTTTAGAGCGATTGTCTCTCGATTGCTGCACAAATATTCGAGAGATCTTTGCTGAGGACATGAGGATTGTGAACGTGAGACCCACATCAAGGCTCTTAAAGGTTCTCCAAAATATAAAATCCCACCGATTATGGATATCCAACCACGCGATGTTCATAGGACTCTGGGAGGTAAGTAAACATTCCCCTTCTCATTTTAGCTTGCTAACACAGTCATATTAAGAATAAGGATTTTAAAGTTCCAGAACTGGGGTTATTCTAGAAGCAAGGGCGCCTACTCAGCGACCTCATATCTTTAGAATTGGATGCGATTGCTGTCGGTGAGACTAGGATTTTCAATACACGCGCACTGACCTCCATGTTCGACGACCTTTGCATCTGTTAGTCGGCCGAGAAGGGAGGTGGAGTGTCTATACTGTTTAGGAAAGAACAGGATCTCAAGGTAAGGTCGCTCTTCCAGAACTCGGATGGGAATTTGGTGGTCTTGGATGTGAGCAATAATGAAGGTAGTGTCTTTAGACTGGTAGCCCTCTACGCCTCTAGCAGAGCCAAATGGCCGGATTTCTTTAGGCGCCATGAAGCCTTTCTAGGTACGTCTCGCTCTTTACTGTTAGTAGCAGACTGGAACAGATTCTTAAACCAACGCTGGGATTGTGTGGGTGTACCTTATAGAAGATGAAATGCAAAAACTCAAGTATCTGATCAGCCAGTTCCAACTGCCTAACAGTTACCGAGGAGATTTCCCTAATGCGCCAGTGTGGAGCTGGACCAACTGATTAGGGTAATCTAGATCGTATATAGATGGGATTTTCACTAGACAAATAGATAGTAATAGTGTAGGATATACACTTTTTGGAACGGTCGCCTATTCAGACCATAAGTTTGTAATCAGTACGGTCGACCTAGATAACACTGGTAGGTTAGGAGCCGGGTTCTAGAAGCTGAACATATTGTTTCTGGCAGGTAAGGTTTACAGGGGAAAGGTCGCCAGACACTGACTGCCCTCTACCAGTCCGACAATGCAATTAGTGGAACATCCACTCTCGAGTAATTTAGAGGGTTAGTGGAGGGAGAGAGCGATGACGGACGTGGAGACGCGTTAGGAGTCGACGAAGTCGAATTGACCAGTCTGTTCTGGAGGACTTTCGTGCCGGTATTGATGGATACCTTCCAGAAGTCCCTAGTTTGGAGTGCTACTGGGGGCACTGCCGTTTCGAGAAATACTCTACAGGCATTGAAATACTGTGAGTCGGCCTGCTCTAGAGCTGTGCAGAGCGATGAAACCATTCTCCACGCACTCGTCCAGTCTCCGTGCATTATATACTGGTCTTGGTTGATATTATTGTTGTAATTGTGTACGCGTTGTTTTGTGTAAGACCCACACAGTCCATGTCTACTGTATTGTCATCTATGGGTCGGCCTTGGCGGCCAAGGAAAGAATTATTATATTTGTTGTTGTTGTTGTTGTTGAGGTTCCTCTTACTCTTTTTTATTATTATATTCTTTAGATTTTGTTTCGATTTGTTGCAGTGTGTCAAGGGCAAAGAAAATCACTGTAAACATAGGTAGGCCATTAAAATAAACTCACTAGATCGTTCAGTTACAAAGTCACGTAATAAAAGGAAAGGGAAGGGGAGGAAGACAGAGAACAGAAAGGGGAAAAACAAAAAAGAATATGAAAAAATAAAATAAAGAAAATAAAGGGAGAGAGGGAAGAAAATTCACAGAGATAATGCTCTTCTCAATAGGTGTGATGTACCAGTTAAGACATTTTTTGGCACTTCCTGCATGGCTGGTAAGCCAGGGATAATCCTCGAATTATTTTCAATCATTACTATTATTATTATTATTATTATTATTATTATTATTATTATCATTATTATTATTATTATTATTATTATTATTATTATTATTATTATTATTAAACGATTATTTTTTATCTGATGGCGTATTTCACTGGACTATGTAACGATTTTTATTTAGTTTCTATTCAATACATTCTAAAGTGAAATATCTGCTGGAGGACTGAATTGATTTATCCATCAATGATATAAAACTCTGCTCGTTACATTGGTACCATACTGAAAGAACGGAAAACGAAAGCTCAATCTGAGCATTACAGATGAACAACCATAATGCACGCATTTAATCTCTTAAACTCTGCAGAGCTCCAGCACGAAATTTTCCGATGAAATAAGTAAAAGATATCAACCCAAAATAAATAGCACTTATTTAATCGAAATTTTTATTACAATATGTTAACAACGTTTCACTATTTTACGGTAGACTGTTAGAACTATTTGATAATATATGAGGAGATCTGAGGCTTAATTGTGTGTTTCCTTCTCCAATGTATGTGACATTTCTAACTTGTTTAAAACTTGTGCCTGAAGGAAATTTAGAACACTTCTATATTTTCATGATATGCTTTTAACACTCACTTTGCCAAATGATTTAAAGAACACGGTCAAATTATGTGAATGTAGATCAAACACATTTGTCCTGTTCTTAGGATCTTCCCTCACATGTTTCTAAAACAAGATATTAGCAGTTACAATGGAAACGATAAGTCTTCATTTATTTGTTATTAATTCATTACTATTAAATCAGGAACACATACAAATTTAGGTCGAACGACAGAATGCACTTTTAAGAAAATTACGATTGTACCAAACAGTCATCAAACTCGATTATTGACATTAATAATACTCACTCGATAATTTGAAATAAACTTAAGTATCTTTATTAGACTTTTAAAACGAATCGTTTATGTATTAATGGAATAATTCGATGTGAGTCTTTTAAGCAACTTCCTGAGATTTATCTTCCAGCTGTAAACGTGCAGAACATTTTCCTCTCTAGAATGGAGATTTATCCACCTGCCGTCATCCAAATATATAGTTTTCCATTCGTGATTAGAAGTTAATGCATAATACTAATTTGGCAACCCTATCATAAAAACTAGCAGAATTTACGATGTCATTAAATAGAAATATTATAATACGTCGGATATAGTGAAGAACTGCATGCTTTTGAGTGCTTGCTGTCACATCGCCTGTACTGTGGCTATGAATTAATTAGATCTCTACGAAAAAATGGATATGAGTTAATTAGATCGCTACAAAAGGGATATGGAATGACCCTGTTGGAAGAGGTACAAATTGCTTCTTGTGAGCGACCCTTTGACTTAACCAATAAGATAAAGGTGATCATTTCATATATCTCTTCGAGTCATAGACTCGTGTATTTCATACTAATTTACAATTGTATGTTGAACACTTTCAGAGGGTTATACTTACCTTAGATGTAGTTAGATGTGTATTACTCCCGTGAGTTCTGCTATATTGATATATCACATGGGAATTTAATTATATTAAGAGTAGTTTTATAACATATGTGTGTGCGCAAGTGTCTGTAGAATGAAAGAAAATATAATGCATTTACGAAAAGCTATTGCCCAGATGTTTTTCATCTAGTCTAAAGGAACAATATTGGAAAACTGTGTAATTTGTCTAGAACGTCTGAGTAAATGTCGCTTCGGCAACATTATTTTACTTCAATAATGCAAGCAATTTACCTTCTGTCTGAATTATAATTCGGTACTTCCTTTGTATAAAATGGAGTAGCGTCTTTCCATTCTCCGTAGTTAAAAATCATACTTCTCATGCATTTCCCACAATTTTGGCTGAGCGGACCAAATATAATTAATTTAACCGCGAATAATTCGGAATATAAATAATATGTATGAAGTAGCTGATGATAGTCCCAAAACTAATTCATTTGCTCAGTGATTTACTCATGTATGACATACGTTTATTTTCACTCCTATACAATGCGTGGAGACGCAATGGCCCAGTGGTTAGGGCAGCGGAATCGCGGTCATAGGATCGCGGTTTCGATTCCCAGACCGGGCGTTGTGAGTGTTTATTGAGCGAAAACACCTAAAACTCCACGAGGCTCCGGCAGGGGATGGTGGTGATTCCTGCTGTATTCTTTCACCACAACTTTCTCTTATTCTTACTTCCTGTTTCTGTTGTACCTGTATTTCAAAGGGCCGGCCTTGTCACTCTCTGTGTCACGCTGAATATCCCCGATAACTACGTTAAGGGTGCACGTGTCTGTGGAGTGCTCAGCCACTTACACGTTAATTTCACGAGCAGGCTATTCCGTTGATTCGGATCAACCGGGACCCTCGTCGTCGTAACCGACGGAGTGTTTCCATCCATTATACAATGCATGTCTAAAATGTAGGACCGTCATTGGCAACAATTATCTACCTATTATGGAGAGACGATCTTACAAAAACTGTAGAGGAAAATTTAATAGTCACGGAGAAGAAATGTGATATTCTGATAGTGGAGTGTGGTTCTTCCCTCTCCAACTTTTTGTTGAAAATATATACATGAGTATTCGTTGTTATAATTTAATACATTGGCACATTTTGATTTAATATTCTCTAGGAAAGTAGGCATATTATTCAGATTATACGTTATCTACCTAATGTGATTTGCTATCAATAACTAGCCATAGACTAAATGATAGTCATATGCTTTCAGTATCATATAAATTCCATAAAGTGAAAAATTTCACCTTGTAAAACTTATGATGAAAAAGAGATAAATCAATAAAATACATTTGCAAGATAACAGCGTTTATTAATTTAGTCTACAATGAGATTAATGCAACACAATATATTTTGCCAGAAAGCATGTGACATTTTCCTTTATGTATTTTAGTATCTCATTAAGCGTAGAACAGTTATTGTATAAAATCTTTAAAATAAACTCTCACTATGCGCACTAGATAAAGTGGAAAGAATCATATGATATCACACTTAACATATGCAAAGTACTATCAGTGTATTAATAAGCTATTAATAAGCATGATTCATTGAATAACTAATAAAGTGCTTTATATATATATATATATATATATATATATATATATATATATATATATATATATATATATATATATATGTGCGTGTGTGTGTGTGTATGTATGTATATCTATGTATATATGCATATATATATATATATATGTATACATATGCATATATATATGTGTGCGTGTTTATATATATGCATGCATTATATATAAAATTAGAGACATATATATGCATATCTGTATATACACGTATACATATATACACACGTATACATACATAAACACGTATACATACATACACATCGCCACTTGGGGTAATGTCGGTAAGTGTTTTCTCGAAAAGTTCGTGGGAGACGTGTGTGTCTTTAAGGCTGGTGTTCTTGTAGAAATAGATTGTGTAATGGTACTATAGGTATAACCGTTGCAGGGCTGTGAGAGTATACGGATGTGTTCGTCAGTGTATTTTCTGTCTTTGATGTATTGATAAAATTGTTGGGGCCTTCCTGTGTACATGCACTATGTGTAGGGGTACAAAAGGTGTGGGAGGTTATACTGGAGGATGGGCGAGTATATTGGAATGGTATCCGCCGTGTTGGGTCGTGTGTGTTTGTGAGTGGGTACGTTAGTGTATTTCTGCTCAAACTCATTGCTGAACTCCCAGGTATTGTTGGAAGACTTAAGTTTGGTGGTCTTGTGATTATAGTCATGATAGAGCACGCAGGTATGATAGGTGGTACTTCCTTTTATGTGAGATGAAACATTTCCCTTCCGCTTTTGAGGTGAATGCCTGGGATTTGGATGCTTCACATTTCTCAAGAATAATCCACTTGATGCTGTCCTCGGTGGTACCTTCTGTCAAAGACTATACGTTCGTGGCCAGGGTTGTAGCGTTACCTCTCTGCAGGATGTTGAATGAGTATTATGGCTGTTATAGCGGGTTCTGCAAGTAATTTCGCACGTTGCCCATTTGGTCCAATGGCTGTTAAGTTTGCCACGTATACAACAGTCTCCGTATTAGAATGGCCGCTGAGTGATTATGGGTTAGTCCTCCATGAGCATCCTGCTTTTGTCTCAGGTGTGGGCTAACCACCTAAAATATTTTACACTGGTTGCACGGCTAATGGAAATTCTCAGGGTAGCCTATTGAATATTTTGTTGTACATATTTGTACGAGGTAGGTGCTTGTCTACTAATCTATGGAAAATCATACCTACTCGAGTGGGAACCACAGAGCATTCTGGTTGCACTCTCTCCTGGAGGGGTTAAGGTTTGGCGTCTATCAAGTTCCATGCTTGAATCCGCCGGTGCCTGAGACTCATTGTAATATAGAGTGGCAGCACCAACAACCTCTTGGCTTGAAGATAGTGTGGGGATTTTTCTGCCGACGCCCTTTACCAGGTTCTTGAAAACTATGGCTGGACGATAGGCACCCTTTTTCATATATGAAAGTTTTTCTTTTGGACTCCGAAACCCGGGGTTGCGTCAAATAAATCAGTCATTTTCAGGTTGGTTTCTACTGCGACCTTCAGTGCAAAGGAGTTAATGGTACTGGTGAGATCCTTCCTAAGTTTGCGTTTGCCTCTCAACATATTGCCAGTGCGTCATCCCACTAGAGGGCAAAGCTAGTGGAAGTGAACTTATATATAACAACAACAACAACAACAATAATAATAATCATTTTTATTATAGACAAAAGTCCCTAAGTTTAGTGGGAGAGGGCTAGTCAATTACATCGATCCCAGTAATCCACTAATAATTAATTTTCGATCCCAAAATGATGAAAGGCAGAGTATAGGTCGGCGAAATTTGAACCCAAAACGTAGTGACGGGTGAAATACCTATTTCTTTATTACCCACAAGGGGCTAAACACAGAGGGGACAAACAAGGACAGACATAGGTATTAAGTCGATTACATCGACCCCAGTGCGTAACTGGTACTTAATTTATCGACCCCGAAAGGATAAATGGCAAAGTCGACCTCGGCGGAATTTGAACTCACAACGTAACGCAGACGAAATACCGCTAAGCATTTCGCCCAGCGTGCTAACGTTTCTGCCAGCTCGCCGCCTTCGCGGCGTGAAATACCTTGACGGGTGAAATACCTATTTCTTTATTACCCACAAGGGGCTAAACATAGAGAGGACAAACGAGGACAGACAAACAGATTATGTCGATTATATCGACCCCAGTGCGTAACTGGTACTTAATTTATCGACCCCGAAAGGATGAACGGCAAAGTCGACCTCGGCGGAATTTGAAATCAGAACGTAACGGCAGACGAAATACGGCTACGTATTTCGCCCGGCGTGCTAATGATTCTGCCAGCTCGCCGCCTTTAACGGGTGAAATACCGTTAAGCATTTCGTCCAGTGTTCTAGCAATTCTGTCACCTCGTCGCCTGAAAAAAACAACAACAACAACAACAATGATATTAACTCTTTCTACTATAGGCACAACGCCTGAAATTTTGGAGAAGGGAACTACTTGATTATATCGACCCCCAGAACGTATGGACTGATGAAATGTCGCTGAGCATTTTGCCCGCAAAGCTAAACCATTCTGCCAGCTCACGCCTTAATAATAATAATGATGATAATGATAATAACAATGATTTCTTTATTCATAAGTATTTACACGAAGAAAAAACATTATGGTTAACAAAGGGCAAAACAAATAAAATAAATGTGTGTGTGTTTTTTTGTATGTGTGTGAGTGTGTGTAATTGCGAGGCTTTTGCGAATAAAGAAGACTAATAACGTATTTTCAAAGAAAGGAAGATCAACAGTGTGTAATCCTCAAAAGGGAGGAACCTTTCGGGGATTGCTCATGTAACCCCCACCCTTCCAAAACCATAATTTTGGGGCAGGTGCCTCTTTTTTTTTCTTTCCCTTCCGCTTTCTAACTACAGGCGCATGCTCAGGGCAAGCCCGTTCACTCGTACCATTCTCACAACTTTCATCCACCTTTCGGACACCTGACTAGAAGTCAATACTTCCCTCTCTACCTTTGTTTTCCTTTTCAAGTGAAACGTGAAGAAGTTCATCAGGGATTGGTCAAAGAGAAAAGTGTTTGTATTCAGTTCCTTTAATTTCGTCCACGACACAACCCATTTCGCCATGACCACCAGGCATATAAAAACAGCCTTTCCTTTCCGATAAAATGGAAGGCATCGGAGCGGTCTTCACGATGAATTCAGTTGATAGCCGGGTCCGTTTCATGCGCAACAGTAGATGTTGGATATAAACCCACAGGTCAGCAATATTTAGGCACTGGACGAGTGCATGCATTACCGTCTCGTCGTCCTGCGCACATCTCGGACGTGCTCGGATATCGGCACTTCGTTGCCTGTAAAGTTTATCTCAAATAGGCAATGCTCCCTGGGAGCACTGCCAGAGATTTTTGGAAAATATCCATTGGTCCTGGCCAGAAAGTTCTCCAGCAAAGGGCGACCAAGTGATCTTCGACGCCAAAGGTCTCCCTATGAACGTCGTCGTCGCAATTTCTCTCCATTAATTCCCCATAAAAAGCAAAATTGGACGATCTACCTACCGCACAGCCCGATTAGCAGAGGACTGTGAATGCTTGAAAGCATTCCACTTTCCAAAATTCCCCCCTCGGTCTCTGTCTTATCCAGGACTGCAGCCCTGTTAAGGAAACTAGCTGTGGAAATACGTGTCACGGGAATGTTGCCCACACGGGTTCACAGTCAAGAAGCACTGGTGATGTCGTTGCCTCAACGCATGTCTGCGCATCATCAACGACGGCATGCTCAGTCTATCACAAAGCGGGTGCTGACAGCAGAGAGAGCTCATGACCATCAGGACTTGTCCCTTCCAGAAGAAGTGGAAGATTACACACTCCAGCGTAATCAGACGATGGCCAGGGCAAGCACGACGGTCAAACGATAGTAGATTACGGACGCTATATACACGTTAGCAAACTCTACCCGAACTTTCAAGAATAACTTTCTCGCAGACTATGTCTGGGTGAGAGTAGTCACCATGCTCGTCACCTCGTCCCAGAATTTGCCCATCTGGAGTTCCGGACCAAACCAGACCCCGAGCAATTTAACCTGTCCGTCCAACGCCCAACGACGTCGTTGGACTGCATAGACTTGCTTCATCAGGTGTAGACCTCATTTTCCTGGTAAATTGTCGGTCCTGAAACTATGTCCTGGTCCCTGAGTGCGGTGCCGATCATTTCTATCTGTTTATGATCAAACACCTCTACGGTGACGTCGTCAGCACATGCCGAGACGTTTCTCCCCCGTCCTAGATCATGCCGGGTGCCTCTCAACGCTTCCAGTTTGTGAAGTCGTCGTTCGAAAATCAGTACGTACGAGAGAGACAGGAGGTGACAACCTTACTGGACCGAGCGCATGATGTTGCGCGGCTCTGAGACGTGACTGTTCCCTCTGACCGCTGAACAAATATTGCTGTGCATTGCAGCCATTGCAGCGATCCAGCCTCTGAATACAGGCCCGAAACCAGTTGCCTTGAGGACCGCCGCCATGTATAGATAGTTGAGTCTATCGAAAGCTTTATCCTGATCTAAATTTATCATACCCCACTCGTGCCAGCTACTTTAGCCACTTTTTCAGTAATGCATCGCATGAGGTAGCGGTTGTCGTGGATGGATCTTTTCGTGATGGTACATGTCTGACCTTCCCTTACCAGATACTCGACGACAAGCGCCAACCATGTAACTAATAACTTGACCAAAACTTTGAACTATGTATTCAGTAGAGTTATGGGCCTTAAAGCTGTCAAAACAATTTCCCTTGTTCGGGTCTTTTCTCAGCAACACCATCGCTCCCATTCTGTTGCCAGTTGCAGTAAACGTTTGCTAAGAGGTCACAAGTCTGGCATGGAAGCGTAAAGCTCGTAGGGCAGGCCACTCAAACCAAGCGATTTACCTATCGTGCAGCTATCCATTTCTTCCCGTATTTAAACTGTTATCGGCTTTTTGCAGCACTGCACCTCCGTCGTCGAGAGCCGCAGCAACCCGTCCAGGTAGGACGTGAAATCCATCCTGCGACACGGCACACCGCTGTTCCCGAACAGTTGAGCGAAGCACCGCCAAAAGGCTTTACACGTCTGTCCAGGATAAGTTATCATTTGCCCTTCCTTGTCCGGTAAGTTGCTTGTTTTAGAATGTTCTATTGCAAATATTTCAATATGCACTGGGAAGAATTAATATGCAGCGTGTATAACTAAACAATTATTGCTTACGGTTAAGGAAATTCCACAAAATTAGTCAAACTGTCAGTTATTGAAACTATTATATAGAATTATTAAATTTAATATCTCCTAATCCATTCTTCGGTGTTTGATAACACTTATATGTAGAACATACGGGTAACTTGTCAACTTTCCGTTTATACTAACAGTAGCTTCATAAGGGAATTTCTCTCACTCAATATTCAGACACATGTTCTCGTGAGACATGTTTTACGACGCAAATCAGTTGTTCTTCATCCATCTTAATATCTATAATACGCACGCAAGAAAAATACGTATTATAAAGAATAATGGAGGACAGCATAAGAGTAAAAAGTTTAACGCATTGGTGATGCGCACGCATGTTTGCGTGTGACTATGTATTTATGCACATGTGTATGTACGTATGTATTATAAGTACCGTTGAATGTTCTGCTGAAATGATATAAACGGCTAACATTGGTTGTCGTTAACTTACCGACGCTGCAAGGTATGCGTCGTGTGTATGTCTGAATGCACTTAAAATCAAGGCTGTGTACGATACAAACGATAGATCTTAGAACAGCAAAATTTGACTCACCAGTGATGAAACTCAGTCTTGTTTGTAGTATCCTTCATCATAGAATACATAAATATATGGGCATTCTAACCAAATGAATCGCGTCATTTTATTTTCTGAACACGAAAATCATTTCCACGGAAGTCATAATTGCAACTACATATTAGAAGAGTTGTATGTGAATATATTGGACATCAAAGCAATATAATTAATAAATGGATAAAAGGAAAAATGTGTAGGATATGAATTATAATTCTAATAACGTGATGGCAATTATTGTTTCACTTAGGGAGTATATGCGTGGCAACGAAATGTTGTAATCTTCGTCGAATAAATACACAACTATATTGCATGCTCTGTTGTTTGAAGATTATATGTGATTCTTTCTGAAAGCGATTCTTCTCCGTTGAAACCTCTCAACTCGCCAAATACAGCGAGAGAAATATGAACAATTAAAAACTTTTCTATGAAAGGTTTTGGTATACTAACAGAAATCATTTCCGCAATCACTCTATATTTCCTATATATGGCATCATTATCAAATACTATCCCCGTTACTGCGTCGTGTCATCTGGAAGATGGGAAAACAATAGAGGAAAGAAAATATGCACAATGCTAACATATCTATTAGTGGATATCCTTCTATTGAAGATGTTTAGCTAAAACATATTAAGCGAACTCTGAACCGAACTTAGTGTCTCCACCATATCAAAGATTCGCAATTGTATATATGTAATAAACATATCTTAAAGAATGATAATGTTATGATATTGAGGCAACAGGAGATAGGCATAGAACCTAAACGGGGGCGGGGGGCACATCGTCAACTGATGTCTCATCAGAAAATAATCGATCATGAATCGATGTTTCAAACATTTTACATGGATACGAACTTAAAACGAAGGTAAATAGGTTATGGTACTTTTAGATAATAAGATTGAAAATTTTATTGTGCGAGTGACTAACAATTACTATAGTTTTTTTAATTTATTTATATGGAAAATATGGAAAACAATTACACTTCAGAAACATATTTCTCTGTTCATTAGGCACACATACATGCAGGCATTTTGTGTCTGTTTAAGGGTTAATGTGATTTAAACACATCAATAAAAATGCAACCGTTGCTCAAATTGGTATCCTTTCAAAATTAAAATGTGTTAAATGTGATAGGATCTGCCTCCACATATCTCGCTCAAAAATGCATAATGCTAGATATATTATATTTCAACCAAGAATGTCGGTTTGCTTTCGCAATATAAATTCCTGTGAAAACCAGTAACCTGGAAGCATAGAAACAAGATGAACATTCATATTGGTTTATATCCACCACTTCTCTTCTATGAGAAGATATATTTAATAGATTTATACAGATTTACTAATTTCTCATGAATGGAACCTTCCCCACCAAGTACGTAAGTAGTGAAAGACTTTTATGATTAATTTAATAAAGTAAAGCCCTAAAATGCAAGCTATTCAAACATGTAATAGGAAATATAAAGATCTGTACATTAGCATATATAAGAGTAAATTCTTACCCAAATTTAGACTAAAAGAATTATCATTTACTTGTACATCTCAAATGACTTGAAAAGTAATGATTATTTTAACAAGCGGATTTGTACTATATACAGCTGAGACAACTTTCTTTTGCGGTATCATAAATTACACACATACACACACATCTATGTATATATGTTGATCCGTTATATAGCTAATATTATTAAATCAAAATATTTTCAGTAGATTTAAGCAATTATATCAATGTAAAGCTAATCCAGTCAGCCTTAGATACCACTTTCCTAATTAGACTTTCTTTTTTACAGATAAAACCTTACACGGCGGTTTTGTGTGTATGTAGAATGTAAATGTTAAAATGCATCACCTTCTCTTTTATGCCGCATTTTAAGTTTCACCAACAGTCATAATTAATCTGAATATCACGTCTCTTTATAAATGTTATATATTTATAAATATTTACACCTTTCAATCATAGAAAAAAAATTAAATCAATACACAACTCGTGTCTCTTGTGTAGTGAAGATGTTTGTGTACATCATACTGAATTAATGACATTTATCCAAACTCACATTGTATATAGGATAATTGCAGCCTTTCTTCCTTGTAATTCTAATATGGACTTTGTTTCAGATTCTTCCATAGAACAACTTATTAACATATTGCTATAAATGTGTTTCAAAACACTGTCTCATTAACACAAACCTGCAGCTTTGCACCTAATGGATGTAAAGTTGTAATATATCTGTATAACTGTAGTATGAATAACTATTTCACATTATTTCCCATATTAACAAGCAGTCCACTGCTGGTGGAAATCGGAGTCACAACGTAAATTTAATAACAAGAACAATATTGATGACTATGATGATGATTGCTATAGCAACAACAATAACAACCAGAATGATAATCAGAAAAAAAGATAATCGGAAGGTTAGAGAAAAAGCTTCAAGTTAATGGTGTTTTAACAAGTAAGGAATAGTGATTAGTTTGTCGGTGAGATTTGGGATCAACCAGATGTGCTTAATGATGAAGCTAATTGGTTAGAAATGTTGAGGACAAAATGAGAGATCAAAAGAAACAAGGAAACATCCAAATATCAGAGACAGCGAAGGAGAAGTCAACAACAAAAATTAGAAGTCAGCAGGCCTTCGTTGATTGCAGAGATATTGTATTAAAATATTTATGACACGGTACTTTAGAATTGCTAGCAAATTTCAAGGAGTTCTGAATGAGGCTGATATTTCACTACACATGGAAAAATGACATTAGTCTTGAATGATATGACAAAGGATAAAGAAGTGCTTACCAACTGTGTGGAATCTGTAGATAGGAATAATAGCTATGAAACTTCAACAAATTTGTACTTTTGTAAAATTTGTAAGAGACAAATGTTAATAAATAAGATGATATAAGGAACGGTAAATGAATATTACTTGGACTAGGAATGGTGAAAATAGATTACATAAGGCATATGATATGATGCCTCACAGCTGGACAGAGAAATGAATGGAGATACCTGGAATGGCAGGGGATTACAAAGATTGCTGGAAATAACTATCACAGCCTCGAAAACTGAGTTAAAATCTTCATGAAAGTCTCAGTTTATAGTAAACTAGCAGCATAGCCCGGCGTTGCCCGGGTATGTAAGAGCCCCTAGTAGGCAACGACTAATCCCAATGTAGTCCTTTCCCTCCAGGGAACGAAGGTGCATGTGGACGTTGCAATGTCTTGTCTTCACTGGAATACTTCTGTATATACGATGTTCCTAGCTGTCCGTTTGGGCGAAAACATGAAAACATCATTGCGCCTCCCAACGCGTGAACAGCCCACGTAGAGTTGACCGTGGGCGAAGCACTGTTCGCCCAAATGTAACCCAGCGACTTGTAGCGTTTGGCCTTGGGATTTATTGATGGACATTGCGAAGCAGAGTTTAACAGGAAACTGAGAACGCCTGAAGTGGATTGGTAGGTCAGCGCCCGACGGTTGAAGGTGCATCCGTGGAATGAAGACGTCCTCTCCCTTCCCACAACCGGTAAGTATTGTGGCCGTTATTAAATGTGGTGCCAAATGTTTCACAACCAAACGTGTGCCGTTGCACTGTTTAGGTGGAACCAAATTCCTGATGAGCATAATGGGCGCACCGACTTTTAACTTCAGGATGTGTGGTGGCAGGCCTGGCGGTTCAAGTGAATTCAGGAATTCAACAGGATAATCGGCAAGCTGGGCGGGGTCTGCTGTCCTATCTATAGATTTGTAGACGTGGACATCACCAGGAATAGCTTCAAGTAGCTGGATATTGATGGAGTTGACGGTTGTATTTTTGGGTGCGAGAATAGCTCTGCCTGCCAGCCATTTTAGGTCGCGTAAATTGTTTTGTAGGTCGTGGAAGACAGCGTCCCGGAGGCTAGCAGGGGTGTCGACAATGGTGCAAAGTGAGTCCAATTGAACGTAGCCATCCGCATCAGACAGAATCCTATTTTCACCGAGCGATAAGAGGTCCCTGGAGAATGCAGCGGATCCGCTGTCACCAATTAACTGCGCGCGCATGTTAGTTTGGAGGTGCAAGGGCCGCACATGTGCCCAAAGAGCTGACGACTTAAGGCACGCGCGCACGGCATCGGCACGGGTTCCTTTTGGAATAACAGGTAGAGTCTGCCTGAAGTCTCCTGAAAGAAGTAAAGTTAATCCTCCCAGGGGGCCGTAGAGTCTCTGATGTCTTGCAGGGACCTGTCCAGTGCCTCAAGGGCGCCTTTGTGTGCCATAGTGCACTCGTCCCATACGATGAGTTTGCATCTGCGAAGAATGTCGGCCTGTTCTGAGTTCTTGGCGATGTTGCAGATAGGTGACTCGGACTTTGCCAGATCGAGCGGGAGTCTGAAGGCAGAGTGGGCGGTTCTGCCACCCGGAAGCAACGTGGCCGCGATACCAGAGGAAGCTACAGCCAGGGCAATGTCCGTGTTGCGTCTGACCTCTGCCAGAATTAGTTTAGTGACGAAGGTTTTGCCTGTGCCGCCGGGTGCATCAAGGAAGAAACCCCCCCCCCCACGTTGCTGTCTGACAGAGTCTACGATGGTGTTGTAGGCTATGCGCTGGTCTGGAAGCAGCCGTGGTTCATTATCTTGGACGTACTGGTGCAGTTCCTCAATGCAGTAGGAAGTTTCGCGTAACAATTCAGCAGACATAACATTGGCGTGTTCACGTGTGGGTGGTGGAAGGCCGTACTCTGTTAAAGCAGACCCACCCATATCGATGACAGCGTCTTCGAGTTGAATGAGCGCAAAATTGTAAATGAAGTTGGTGAACGTGATCTCGGCGGAAGGGCAGTGTTGCTGAGCCGTACGTAAGAAGTCGTGCGACATGTCATCCCTGTATTTCATCCAGAGACTTAGTGGATGACTAAGCTGACATTTTTGAAGAAGGATTGCGAAAAGATGTCGTAGGGCGAATGCGTTTGCAGTAAAGCACCCTCTGCCATCGTGGCGTCCCACTGGGAGTCATCCTCTAGAAGGCCAAGTCTCATACATGCTTCCCTGAAGGTGTCGCACAGAACCCAATTGACGGTACGTATATTGGCGAAACCTGTTCGACCAGTGACCTCATGTAGAAGGAGACGGAGGTAGAAGCATTCTTGCTGGTTTGGCGGGATGTTGTAAACTCGACCCAGGCAGGAGTCAAACTTGACGCCTGGGAAGCTTTCGACGTTTTTTGCCGGATTTCCGTCGAACCCAGGTGTTTTTAGACCACACGAAGTACGATGGGACCTGTGGGTACAAAAGCGTTCGAGCGAAGTCATCACGTTGGCATAATTTGAAGAAACCAGTCAACGTTGTGTCTTTAGGGCTGGTGGCTATCTGCACAGCACTTTGCTCTGTGAAGTAAATCCGCTGTCCATTTTCCAAGTGTACAGCAAGCTGCACCACAGCCGGGTGTCTCTGATGGAGCGGGAAGCCGTAAATGCGCCAAAACGCTTCGTTGCTGCTGAGGTACCGGCCAGCCAAGTAGTGGACACTTCGTCGCGACTGGTGGTCCTCTGGATGCTGAACATGGCAGCATCGCTGCCTTTGTTGATATTTTGCAGACATATTGTATTGACCTGATGGAGCTGCAGAACTCAACGTTGACGTGGGCTTTGAATATCTTCGACAGGAGAGGACAGTAGGGGACAATGTAGCTGTTGTCCACTTGATGTCGCCCAACCGTAATCGTGCGGCCTCCATTGGCTGGACTCCTTCGTTTGTACAGCGGATAACCATCGCCGCCTGTTTGAGTCTCCAAAGTGAACCGTTTAGGGAATCCCTTTGAGCAGGCTAATCCGTTTTTGTAGCATGGTGTGTTGGCGTAATTTGGTCCACAGGGCCCGTGTACCATGGTAGTGCGGACAATTTCGTAGAGTCCGGGTGTCATCGGGGGGTCAGGAATCTCGGCGGAAATGAATTTGTCAATGTCATTAGTCTCGATTTTATAGTGAGCAAAATTAATATGTGAGCATGTGGAAAGCCCCTCTTTTGCCACTCGACCGAAAACATGTGGCACCTGACATGCCCGAAAATCTGACCCTTAACTATCAAATCCTTCATTTTGCCCAAATTCAGACGGAAAACCCTAGCAACGATGTCGTGTCGATGGGTGTGAGATTGACCCGGGAGGATTTCGCGAGTGATTTCGTCGCAGCTGGGATTGCACGTGTAGGTGATAAAGAGGTCCGGCCGGCCGTAAATGCGCACGTAGGTCAAGGCGTCTTGGGTCCTTTCACGCATATATCGCGGCCTCCCGTGAAGGTGGAGGGTAGAATGCATGGCTTGCCGATGTTGCGAGGGTCATTTTCTTGTTGCAAACCGTCACGGAGATGAATGTAGGAGTCGGAGCGAAGTTTGGTCTGATTAAGTTTAATGTATAGCAGCCTTTCCGATTCCATTTTTGCAGCCATGTCGACGGCGAACTGGTTGAATAGCTGACGACAACGGGGCAATAAGTTGAACTCACCCTCCCTGACCATGAACCGGTATGAGTAGAACGCCCTGCCGGAAACCGTCTTTGATGCCGCAGTAGTTTGATTGGAGGGCTGCCGTAAAGGAATTCCGAAGTGGTAGCCGTCTTCCCCATAAGGGAAAAGCAATGGATACTGAAGCGCGTCATAAGATCTGTGAGTCTCGCTGATCCTGTGTAGGTTGTTACCACGGGAGGAGATGATTATGTCACGGCTGTTGTGTTGCTCTCCGTGTATAACTGCGGCAATTTCGTTGCACGCAGGTGCGTTGAAACGGCGTTCGTGCTCCCCGTGGGGTCGTTTATCAGCATCAATGACAACGGTGAAGTTTGGAGAAGGAGCACTGTCCAAGGCATATCTGAAGCTGCAGACGTAGCTGTTGATATCATGAAGCATGGTTTGGAGACGGAGAAGAATGTCTTTGCGGGGAACATAGCTTGTACCCGGTATTATTCCAAGGCGTGCATCAACCTGGTGGTTGTAGTCGGCAATGAAGTATATTTGGAGGAAAGAAGACTGCTGAATCTCGTCTGGCAGAAGTGACCCAATAAGATGGTAGACCTGTCCCTGCACTTTGAAAGTAGGCATCCAGCCTTCTCTGGGAGGAATTTTGGCCCCGAAAGAGGTCATTTGGAATGAGCAGTGTACTTTCGAATTATTTCAAGGAATTGTGACGAATCGGGGTTAAACCCGCCGCGAGATCCTTCAGTGTTTCCCGTAGGGGTGGCAGGTCCACTTTGCCACCAGAGCAGCACAAACCAGGTGGCTCTCCGGGCCATTTCTTGGCTTTGCAAAACTGGCATACAATTGTCATTGACCCTATCTTGATGTCGTCACGCAAGGAGAAGTTAATTGTGGGGTCGTAGTTGAATGCTAGTGACAACCAGAAAGCGGGGGCAGGGGACGTACACCACGAATGATATCCCGACGTTTGTTGATACTCTCAAGTCGAGTGCACCGTGCCTCGCAGATTCAGATGCACGTGCGACAGCGGTAGCAGTGGCATCCCTTGAAAGCCTTTCAGCTCTCGCCTCAGCACCCTCTGAAGCCCTAGCAGAAGCAGTGTTAATGGCATGTCTGGATGTCCGAATAGTCCGTTGGTGTGGAGTTTCGGCAGATCGAGCCTGGCTGTGTTTGCGGCGTTAGCAGCTTGGCGAGTTCTCCTCTGCTGTGAGGTTTCGACAGATCGTGTCCTGGCAGTGCTAGTGGCGTTAGCCGCATTCCGAATGGCCCTTTGTTCGGGGTTCTCGCGAGCTCTGCGGATGGAAGCACAGTAAGAAGCCCGCATGTTTTGCTGGACTGTTGCTCTTTCGTCAACCTCGAGCGGAGGGAGATCTGTACGCTGCGACCCTTGCAAGTCGGGTAGAACGGTCGCTAGTAGTTTCAGATGCCTGAGCAGCGGCATAACGGGAAGCTGTTTGCGAGAGGCGCAAGGCGGTTCCTCCTCGTGGGTCTCGCGTGCCCTTCTAGCCCTAGCAGCCGATGCCTTGGCCGTCCGAGGGCTGAGGAGGGTCCTTCTCTTCTTGGGTGGCATTTTGGTGGATAGCAATGTGTTTGGCAAAGGTGTAATAAAAAGGAACACGTGGGGTAAGTATTTTGGTGGATAGCAATGTGTTTGGTAAAGGTGTAATAAAAAGGAGCTCGTGGGGTAAGTATCCGAAAATGTATAAAAATGTACAAAAACGGCCAAAAAGCTGGCAGCAATGTGAGTGACAACAACGAAAAAGTCAAAAGTGATCAAACTGAACAAACGAAAGGAAAAGTTTTTTGATGCACACGACAAAAGTGGTTTATAATAAACCAAGAGTTTGCAAGTAGCGTCCGAGGACCGTTAGGGTACGTCAAAAATTGAAGGTAAAACGTTTGGGGTGGTAGTTATAAAGAAAGTTTAAACCCAAAAAGTATCCGAATAACTTGCGGCTGCAGCAGCTATTAGCAGAAGTGGCGGTGTTGGGGGTAAAGTCTCGAATGTAATTTCTTCCTGGTAGGAATTGGTTGGATCGAATTATCGATAGCTAAAAAGGTCAAGTTGCGTCCCCTAACAGTCTGGTTTGTGTTTAATACACAAATTTGTTTGCTATGTGTGCCACATATGATTAAATTAACCGATTTTTTCCAATAATGTATCCTATTGGAATAAAAAGGGCTATATAGCTCCTTGGAGCAGACATGAAGCTCGTTGTGAAAAAAAAAAAAGATTCCTGCCAATTTGTGAAAGATATTGTCGAAATATGTCATCTTGAATTTGAACGCGATTTCCCAAAATGGCATGATTTTATCGATTGTTTCTGATGGTAAGGTATTGCATGGAAAACTAACGTCAGAATTGAGTTTCTTAGGGTAACATTAAGCTTCACCATGAGTTTGGTGAAAATCGATTGCAAGTTGTGAAAACTACCATAGATAATGCGTTGCATAAAAAAAGCTTAGATTCTCGAGTTGCGTCCCCTAGACAGCCTGTGGTTCATGTTTATGATCTCGACCCCATGTCGAATTCATTTTTTTTCAGAACTGGGGAACTTTTCAAAATTTTCGCTCGTTAGTT
>NC_042999.1:39760294-39770294 GCF_006345805.1 Octopus sinensis | reverse complement strand
GCTTAGTTCACCACAGAAATAATCGAAATCTAAAAACAAAATATAAATTCCTATTGGCCGCAAATCCTCGCAATTTACAGAGGAGTCCGTGATATGAATTTAGGCAGAAATATCCACGATATACGGAGTGCACGATAAGTGAACCGTCATGTACCGAATGCGCGATAGGTGAACCGCGAAGTACTGAATGCGCGATAGCTGAATCGCGATATGGTGAGAGATTGCTGTATATATGTATATATTGGAATTGCATATATTTTCTATGTAGTAGATCATTTGTTATGTTTAATAATTTTACACTCATGTAGCTCCTACCTATTTTACGAATATCCATTATAAATGGGCCTGTAAAATATATTGTCTTTAACACGTTTATTGTAATTCCAAATTACTGATGTCCTGAGGAATCTCAAGGAATTGCTTATGAAGGGGAGGTAATAACAATTCATTTATCAATTCCCATTATACATACGCGCGTATGTATAATGGGAATTGATAAATGAATTCTTATTACCTCCCCTTCATAAGCAATTCCTTGAGATTCCTCAGGACATCAGTAATTTGGAATTACAATAAACGTGTTAAAGACAATATATTTTACACACCACACACAATATATTTTACACACACACACACACTCGCGCACACATAGATATATAGTCTGTCAAAAAGTTCTCTAGTTTGTGTGCCTTTAAATCTACAACGAATATATTCCTTCAAACATTCAAGAGTGGCAATGTATTATTCTATATTAACGCAGATAGCTGACAGAATCGTCATGAAAATAGTTAGTGACATTTACTGCGGCTTAACGTTCAGAGTTCAAATCCCGCCGAGATGGACAATGCCTTAAATCTCTCGGGGTCGGTGAATTAAGTACTATATAAACACTGGTGTGGATGTAATCGACTTAAACCCTTAAATCAAATTGCTGGCCATATGCGGAAATTTGAAAATAGTTTGTTCCCTTACATGTGCAACATAGCAATATTAAGCATCTAGCAAAATTTCGATACTTAGTTTACCATAATTGCGAGCTAGATTATAAAGCTTTCTCTGTGCAATAATCTCACATTTATATCTGCCAGAATATATTTTACTTGTTTCTTCATTTTAAGTGAGCATTTGTTATAATCCTGTTTAAATAAAATATTGTCTTTAAAATATTCATACGTAGAAAAATCTATTTGCCAACGTAAATTATTAGTCTTAATTAGGGCGATGTTAATGCCTTTCTTTAGCCCCAGGAAAACATCTCTCCCAACTGGCTCCTTACACAAAACTGCGTCCTTATACATCGAACAAGGGAGCTAATTATCCCACTCGGCCTTAAACGGTACCTGAGAACCATGGTTTCGGGGTTATTTCTCTTCAGCAGCACAGGATAACCGTTGGCTAGAGATGGCAGCACTAGAGCTTGTTCGATAAGGACGAAGTTGTGCGTCGGTAGCCAGCTAGAAACGATGTTTCCTTGCGGCTAAACACGGTATTAGGACCATCTTAACCAGGACTGCCAATTTACGTTGGCAAATACATTTTACTCTGTAGTACTGTTACCAACTACTCCTCGCTCAGATATTTAAAACTAATTGTTTCTCCGCTTACGACATCAGTAACTGTGTATCACTTTAAAAGTATATCTCTCAAACAATAGTTCAATAATTTCAAGAATAGGTAAACCCTTTAGAGAGAACCTTCAACCAAAGATGACTTACCTGCAACTGAATCACAAGTGATTTAACCAGGAACACGACCATATTAGATGTGCAAAACGTAATGTCAACTATAGCAGCCATATGTGTATAAGATTAATGTGCCAGTTTATGGTAAAGAAATTCAATGATCCACCTGCAGGGAATTCTCAAAATAGGCATAGATGTTGCTGTATCGCTCTTTTCCAGTACAGGGTTGACAGCTTGGGTAAGTAACTTGGACTTTAACCTCGCACAGTCCTAAGGCTCCTGAGTGGATATGATAGACGGAAACTGAATATAACCAGTCATATATACACATATACAAACACACACATATTACATAGATGGATAGATAGACAGACAGACAGACAGACAGATATATAGATAAATACATAGATGGATGAATTCATAGATACGTGCATGTAAACACATTCAAATATGTGTGTGTGTGTGTGTGTATGTGTGTGTATGTGTATGTGTGTATCATGTAAACATATGTATATACTCTTTTACTCTTTTATTTGTTTCAGTCATTTGACTGCGGCCATGCTGGAGTACCGCCTTTAATCGAGCAACTCGACCCCGGACTTATTCTTTTGTAAACCCAGTACTTATTCTATCGGTCTTTTTTGCCGAACCGCTATATATATATATATATATATATATATATATATATATATATATATATATATATATATATATATATATATATATATACATATATTATGTGCTTATACGCATATATATACATATATGTATGTATGTATGTAAGTATGTATATATGTATGTATATATGGCACAAAAGTAAGAGAAACACAAGGTGAGTTAAATAAAGCATACAAACAGAAAAATATTTTACACTTAGTAAGACGTAGAAGTCATTTACATTTCGAACATATTCTCTGCTACAGAAAGAATAGACAGGGACTGGAAACGAAAATAAGTAGAGGGAGTAAAAAAGAAAATTATCTAAATTTTATGTTCAACACATTTTAAGATCCCGGTAGAGGAAGATTGATATAGACGACTCAGAAGTCGTCTTGATGTAGAGAGGTGGAAGAATTTAACAAAATTTTATGACTAACCCAGATAAGCTGACGAATGCTTGATTTCCGAAAAGTATCTCACTTCCTGAATTGGTAATATTTTAACAAGAGTTTCAGCAAATTATATATATATATATATATATATATATATATAATATATATATATATATATATATATATATATATATATATATATATATATATATATATATATACATATAAAATTAGATTTTATAGGTGTACATGGAATTGAAATTTTGAATATCGATTATTCAACAAAAAGTTATTTTGTATATTTTCGGTTAACTTCATACGTGAAGTGTGTCACGAAAGCAATTACATATAATTTTAAACTGCAGTCTTTCGAAATTCTTTCAAATCTTACTATTTTATACTGTTATTACACTCATATTTGCGTTCGAGTTTTTTCATATTAATAATGTATGAAAAGTAAGTTTGTTTAAAATCAAACTAAAAGGTGTCCCCATTATCGAATATCTGACTCTTTACTGAAATATAAAGAATAAAATATACACAAGAATAGCTGGATTAATCTCTGTGCAGTCGGTGGAGGTTATCGTTTTTCTTTTTCTTTTTTTTTTGGCCAATCTTATATTAATCGATTCATTTTAAAAGTCGTACACTTTACCTAACAAATCAAATTTTCTGTATATTCTATCCAAAATAAGTTTTCCATTGAAAATTTATTGCTGCTCAATCTCTTCATCATATATTATAAAAGAGAAGCTTATGCCTGTATCAATGTCCATAACAACATCTATTAGAGGGGGTGAAGAAGGGGAGGCATTAAAAGGGAAGATAACCTCTGTCACACGGTATATTTAGAAGAGGAACACTAAAATTTGCTGGAGAGAGAGAGAGAAATGGATAGATAATGTTGTCAATACAGTAGCTAACAAATTTTGAATAAAATGGTGGAAGTTTGAAGTGCAAGATTGTCAATACAACAGAGCACAGACTTCAAAAAATGACTATATGTATATCTATAATACATATAGCTATGTTTCCGGTTGTTTGTGTATATGTGTATTTCAATGCGAGTGTGCGAGAATTGTTTTTCAACATATAGACAGCGCAACATAGCCTTTAAAGAAAGACTTTCGGTAAAATGACTGGGTGTTTATGGGACATAAATACAGATAGATAGATAGATAGAGTTCTGTATTTAAAGGATTTGACAGATATTTGTCATCGTCTTGTTAACACAACGTTTCAGCTTATATACTTTGCAGCCTTCATCAGGTCTCTTGGGGAAATTTTGTTGTCGCTATTATTATTATTATTATTATCGAGGTGACAGTCTGGAATCGAACTCGGAATCTTGGGGTTAGTAACCCGCACTCTGAACCACTACGCCATTTTCCCGTGGGCAATTATGGAGTGAATTTTCTGGGCTTATAAATCTAATATTTTCCCATATGTTCCTATATGTTCCCATATTTTCCCAAATAGTTCCCATATGCTACTCATATCTGCAGTCGACCTGCTCAGGAGGTTGTCTTGCCCTAATATATGTGCTGCTTCTTTTAATTATCGCATTTTACAGTGGTCTTCTCTATCTATTATTTTAACCCTTTAGTGTTTAAACCGGCCATATCTGGTCCAGATATTCTACATGTTTTACATTCAAACGGGCGATATCTAGCCTCTCAGCCTAACCTACATTGATATTCTAAAAACAAACAATCACATCATTGAAACCTCAAAGCTATAAGATAATGTATGATTAATTCAAAACAATTTGAGTGAAAAATTATTACATTTAACAGAGTAAACTGAAGACTAAAGGGTTAACTTCATCCCACAGGAGGAGGTGGCCTCCATTTTTCCATACATGATCAGCTTAGCAACAAACAAGACGGGGACAAATATCTGTCAAATATAAGTTATGTAAACCATGGTAGATAGATAGATAGATAGATAGAGAGAGAGAGACAGACAGACAGGCAGACAGACAGACAAACAAACAGAGATTGAGACACGGGGAGAGAGAGAGATTGAAATCTTCAATTAAAATTTGTTTCAAATACAGGCCGTTGTTGATTCTGTCAATGTGATCCTTGCAGTAAGCTTCTGCTGTAGCATAACATTTTCATTGATTAGGTCGTTACCTAGCAACATAACGACAAATAAGACAGGTACTAGTTTATTTCATAAGATTTCTACCATTGGTCAGAAGTGAGAAAGAGGCAAGAAGTGTTTTTGTATTCTTTTTAGTTGCGCAGAGACTGTACTATGGGAATATAGTATGTGTGTATAAGTTTATATCTTTTATCTTTTACTTCATTCAGTCAAGAAATCACAGGTCTTTTGCCGAATTGCTATGTTATAGGGACGTAAAGACACCAACAACGACTGTCAGTTGGCGGTAGGGAGCAAACACAGATACAATATCACAGACGTACACGTACACACACATATCTATATATATATATGTTGTGCTTCTTTCAATTTCTGCCTACCAAATCTATTAACAAGGCTTTGGTCAGCTCGAGTCTATAGTAGAATACGTTTGCCCTATGTGCCACGACTGAACAAGGAGCTATGTTGTTGGGAATCAAGCTTCTTACCACACATTTATAATTCCATTTGAGAATCATCTGTATAAATATAATGCCATATAGTGCTCTAATGAATTGTTGTGCGTGAGCGCCCATTTGCACTTGGAACATACACTGCATAGTATGCACAAGAAGAAACGTACGTAGGAAATAAATGATATAAACTGCATCATGCGTTTATCGTACATTGACCCACACCGACACATATCTCATTATTTGAAGAACCTCCTGCAATGAAGAAGTTGGTTTGAAACAGAGATACGATGCATCATCTTTGGAATTCAGATAAAAGCAATCGATGTCACACGTTAAACATGGGTAAAGTTTTGTAGATGGGCGAATGGTTATCTCGTTGATGTCTTTCTTTGAAAGCAATAGATTTTTCAATGAAGCAAATGAACCAAGTATTATTGATATAGATATGAATTTGTAATCTGTGTGTAGTTGGTGAAAATTCTGCAGTAGATTTCTGTAGCTATTCCCTTGTCTTTATGTTGAATAATCGATATTCCCAATTTCAATTCCATGTATACCGGTCCCTTTCTCTTTAATTTTGGAAGCGATTTATCAGAGCTCTATGACGGTTTATAGCCACGACCTTTATGCTTACTCTTGGTTGAGGTTTTCATGAGAAAGTTCCGCCAATATACCTTGTGGTGGTATTTGACAATAGTGGGATTCTCTATATTTATTCCAGTACAAACTTTTTCCGGATTGCTTTCTAGATTGTTTTAAAGACAACTTCATGTCGTACTGGGAGGTGACAGTTAGATGACATTTCGGAACAGCTTCGCCTCCCATGATTTTGCGTTTCATAGAAATGAAGCTTGGCCAATATTTTGGTTTCCATGTTGGACCTGGAAAGTGCTTTAGAATCACTTTTGTTTATTAGTTATTTTGAAGAAATCTTCTGCTCTTAGATTTCTAGCTTACCCTTTTGGAATTCTGACATGATGTTCAAGAGAGGATGCAGTTCTCTTCGGTATTTCTATCAATATAAATTCATCAGTCGTAAAATGCTGCCAATTTCACATGCAGGTCGTGTTTTGGGAACGTTAATGCATTTTGGGGAGATTGTATAAGAGGTGAGGGAGGAGAGATAACTCCCTCACATGCTCACTGTTGACATGTAGCATACTGTTCCTGTCGATTTTCAATGCTAAATTTACACACACAGACACACACACACACACCACACACACACACACACACACAACACACACACACACACATATATATATATATATATATATTATATATATATATATATATATATATATATATATATATATATAGGCGCAGGAGTTGCGGTGTGGTAAATAGCTTGCTAACCAACCACATGGTTCGGGGTTCAGTCCCACTGCGTGGCATCTTGGGCAAGTGTCTTCTGCTATAGCCCCGGGCCGACCAATGCCTTGTGAGTGGATTTGGTAGACGGAAACTGAAAGAAGCCTGTCGTGTATATGTATATATACATATGTATGGGTGTGTGTTTGTGTGTTTGTGTTTGTCCTCCTAGCATTGCTTGACAACCGATGCTGGTGTGTTTACGTCCCCGTCACTTAGCGGTTCGGCAAAAGAGACCGATAGAATAAGTACTGGTTTTACAAAGAATAAGTCCCGGGGTCGATTTGCTCGACTAAAGGCGGTGCTCCAGCATGGCCGCAGTCAAATGACTGAAACAAGTAAAAGAGTAAAGAGTAATATATATATGCTTCTGTGTTTTAACAGATGCTGTCCGGAAGAGAATAAACAACATTCAAATGCTGTCTCATAGATTTCAAGCCTTTTACTCCTTTATCTGACAATAAGACTGTTTCTATGGAAGTTACTTGTTAATGCTAGGACCTTGCAAGTTTTAATGTCAATAGAAAGCATTTCTGCTACGGACAAGCTAAGTATTCCAAATATTGGTACCAGTAATGCTACCTGCAAATGGATTATGGCATATTAAATTTCTGTTAGAGATTTCGGACTGCCGTATGTTTTTTAGAATCTGGTGTAAAATTCTTGAGTCTCACTATTTTTATTTTCAACAGCACATTCGCATGATATATTTCCATCATTGCTTAATTATGTGCAGCATTATCTGTGCAGAGCAGGATATATAGAGTGTTTGAGGGAAGGATTTTCCATGATCAACAATAAAATACGAACAATCTTGTGACCAAATTCTATTTCTATATCAAATGGAAATATTATTCTACCACAAATCCTCAGGTAATTTACAAAGATATAATGTGTTACCTTCTTATCTGAAGCACTTGCACAGCCTAGCATTTTTCAATTAGACTATTGTAAAAGAATTCACATTGGATTTAATTCTGACAATATTCTCCTGAAATAGTTATGTCATCGGTGATGGTCATTCCACTCTCAGTTGTAAGCAGGGTAGATTGTTGCTCAGTTCTCAGCACGTCGCTCAATGTCAATAACGAATTGATACTTTTGACAAGTGGAGAGACACAAGCAGCCGTGAGTTGTCAATAATCAAACTATACTGTCACAAATATTTTCTGCCGTGCTTTCTGAAGTTGGACAAGCTGTTTATAAAAACTTGTTAGAAACATCGCCACACTCCCTTCGCTCCATCTTCATGCTCACCTTTCAATATGCTATTGAACTCACGAAGATCTACCACGAATCGCTTGAGACAGCTTGAGTAAATGTTGTATATAGTTTTCAAGCAAGGAATGGATTTAAAGTTTTCTACCAAATCATTGGTTTCAATTTTAGCTAATAGGTTATTTCATGCTAATCAAACTATGTTAGTATGTTTATGTCTTCTTCCATAATTCTTTTGAAGATACATATGAGTGTTCTGCAGTAGAAAATAACTTTCTTATACCAGTATCCAACTCTATATCTATATATTCATCTATACACATAAGATTTAGCTTAGGCGAATCATTCTTGTATATTTTCTTGTCTTGGGATTCAAGGTCAAACGGCTGGGTGGAATTGCGCGAAACATTACACAGATGTGTAGAATGATCCGGTGGTGTTGCTGTGATTTGTAATTTTCATACCTCCCATGGTTAACAATGCAATCTACTATAATAATACTCTTGTGTTTATGAATGAGAAAGGAAGGGGTGATGTCATACTTGGTAGTGGGATAATGAAAATTGTACGTTGAAAAATAAACCAAACAGCGTTTAAACTCTGTGTGAGTTTATGTGTGTGTATGTTAAAGGGGGATGTAAATGTGTGCGTGTGTGTGTGTGCGCACGTTTGTGTATTTGTGTGTGTGTGCGTGCGCTCGCGATGGAAGTGGGATGATTAACATTCAACGCTGAAAAGAAAAATCAAACAGCGTTTCAACTGTGTGTATTTGGTATTTATTTGCCAGCTCCCGTATTTAGTCATGGCCAGCGCTATGTGGCCTCAATCCGGACAAGAAGGAAGGAAAACTTTAAAATTCTTTTGAAGGAAACTCCTAGTAAAGCATGTTAGTCGCGGATAGATTTTTCACAAAAGATTTGTAATAACAGAATTATTAAACCGAATCTTGGTTTTGTACCTTATTTATATATAAAATACTACAATTAGCCGTCATTTTTGACGGCACAGGGACCAACTAGTATACTTATAGAGACTTAGTGTATAAGTTGTTGGACTCATGATCAAAAGGTTTTGTTTTTGAGCAAAACATTTCATATCACATTGCCCCACTCCATTCAGATAGCTAAAATAAGTACACCCATGGACGGCTGTCCATCGTACAGGGGGGAATATATAGGCTAAAGGATCTGGGAAACCGACGTTATTAGCCTGTGGCTGGGGAAGGACGTTATATCTTAGTTTTTATTCATATATATACATAGATTCACACGCACTTGTATGAAGTTTTATGCTCGTATATGCATGTATGTGTCTATATATATAAAAGTTTATTTCTATATTCGATTTACACGATTAACGAAATGGAATCTTGAAGGATAAAGTTTAAATGTGAACTATTTAATTTTTGTATTTTACTTCAATTTTATTTCTACATTGCTTTCCCTTGCATCACATATCGTAAACACTGCATTCCATTTTGCAGTTTCCTTTGTATTTCTTGTTTGCAAACAATTCTTACATATACAGCTTTGAAGCAAATAAGGAAATATGTCTTCTTGGACAAGCTTGCGACGATCTAGTTCAAAGCATCGACCTTTCTAGGTTACAGGTAAAGTCATTGGACACAAATAAATTACTCTTTACTAGAAATGATGTAAATGAAGAATGATTTGTAGAAATTCATCAATTCCATATTATCTTTATTTCTTCTTGGACTCATCAGAACCATTACTGAAACAATATTGATATAGTTGTTATTATAGTGGAAATATTCGGTTAGGGGCTTGTCGGAGGGGACGTGGTCTAAAAGATTGAAAAAGTATTTTCATTTGCTCCATTTCTGTTAATTTGTAAGGAAGAAAATATTGATAAACATGTTAGTCCTGAAATTTTTCAGATTTGCACTTTATTTCAGGTTGTATGGTTTATTTGGCAAGTTATTTCCTTTATTAGATTAGTTGAAAATTTTATTCGACGTATCTTCTGTTTTTTAACGCATACTATTGTAGTTACGATCTTTTCTCACTTATGATAATTTCATGAATTTTTATTTGCAGACATTTCCCAATATCTCTCTGAATTATGGTAATTAACTACCAATATTTCTTCCCCT